>NC_069510.1:117185086-117395086 GCF_027579735.1 Bombina bombina | reverse complement strand
GAATCACCCAGTAAAAGGGGCTGGGTGCAGATACCCCCCCTTCCTTTAATATGAAAAGACAGATTAGACAAACAGGAGGAGCTAGCAGTGTTCTGTAAACACATGTATACATCTAACATTTTGGGGCTTGGTTAGGAGTTTGAGAATCAGCACAATGTTATTTAAAAATAAGCAAAACTTTACATTGTTATAAAAAAACTCCCAGATGGGCTAAATAAATGGATCGTCTAGAAAAAATTCATGCAAAGAAAAATCTAGTGTACAATGTCCATTTAAATAACCAGAGTGCGAGGCTCAGAATGAGGCTCAGATTGGAGCGCAAGGCTTCCAGGCAATGCGAACACGAGGTCGCATTCACATTGCATCTGACTTATAATACCAGCGCATATTTACGTGTGCTGGTATTGCTGAGTGGAGCTCAAATATTGCTCTCGTGAAAGCACAATATTGCGCTCCACTCATAATCTAGGCCTTTATAGGGAATCAATTTTTTGTTTTATGCCCCTTTAAAACCATATAATTTAACTTCTGTTTGTATTGTATGATACACCTTTCACTGTATGGTCTCAGGATTTCCTAACATTGTGATAACGTACATGAGGCTAGACCTTTAATTCCTGTGCTATATTAACCCATACACAGGCCAGGAAACCTGACCTAATTACTGACCTCTCGTGAGCAAATCCTTGCAACAGGTCTAGGGTCCTATTAGTACATACATATTTGAAATTCCTTTATAAACTTATAACTGGTTTACTGAGGGGGAGGAGTGGGTACATACCCTCAGCTTTTCTAATTATTCTGCCACCCTAGAGTATAAATTATGGGATTAGCTCTTCTCAGTTTGACATAAACCCTTGACTTCTTCTCTTATCTCAATCCCGTTATAGGTCTGTTTAACATCACAAGTCTGAAACCACTAACATCACACAGTACACACAAGTTGGTGTCCAGAAACTCAAAAGTGCGTTAAAAAAATTTGACGCCTATCACACTCAACAAAAAGACAAAAAAATGGATATAAATAAATAAATGAATCAGTCAAATATATAAAAACATTAATAATAAATCAATTAATCAGCACATAAAAAGTGATTATAATATTTAGCAAATTAATTCACAGTATATAAATTTATTCATAAAAAAAGGGGCACTTTTATTCATTAAAATATTTAAAGATGCTTTAATCGTAAAATAATTTCCATTTATTGATCATAAACATTGCCAGGTTCCTCTGCCGGAATCTCATACTTGTTGTTTGTCTTCGATGACGAAACCAGCTTCATCCAATCATTGCCTGCCTATGAGCTGGACGTCAAAGGGGGCATGCAATGATTGGATGAAATCGGATACGGCATCAAATACAAAAATCAAGTATGATACGGGTGGTGGAATGGCACAATGTTTACGATCAGTAAATGGTAATTATTTTACGGAGGTGTCTTTAAATATTTTAATTAATGAAAGTGCCCCTGTTTTTATGAATAATTTTATATACTGTGGATTAAATTGCCAAAGTTTACAATCCCTTTAAAGGGACATTAAACACTTTGAGATGGTAATATAAAATGATAAATCATATGTAATTTGCGAGTAAAGTCAGATATTGCGTAATCCTTGGATTACCCAGGTAAAACAGACATTACCCAAATGGCTGTCAATGCATCAAACATATGCACTGTAATTCCCCCATCTTCACTATTTTTTGCCTCTGCCTGGGGGGTTCAATAAACCTCATTCCCCATTGGTTCACTTTTGGTGGATGCCAAAGGATCTGCGTGCGCCTTCCTTGAAACCCCCAGGTGGAGGCAAAATAAATAGTGTAGATGGGGGAATCGGCACATCGGCCTTTACCCACAGCTGCTTGGGTAATGTCTGTTTTACCCGGGTAATCCTAGGATTACCCGGATTTCTTACTTTACCAGTAACATATATAAAAAGTCTGCAATAAACTTTCATTATTTATTTTGTCCCCTTTTAATGTAATTCCATGCTGAAATTGTGAGCTTTTCAGTTCCTGTTAGAAATGGAAGTGCAGAACACTGTTATATTCCACACAGCCATTGACTGCCCACTCTAGTGACCTATTTATAACAGTCCCTAATTGGCGACATCAGAGAAGGTAATCTAAGTTACTACATAGATATTCATATATATATATATATATATATATATATATATATATATATAATTTTATATATATATACTGTATATATATATATATATATATATATATATATATATACACACACAGTTGTATGCAAAAATGTAGGCACCCCTGACAATTACCATGACTTTCATTTATAAATAATTGGGTGTTTGGATCAGCAATTTCATTTTGATCTATCAAATAACTGAAGGACACAGTAATATTTCAGTAGTGAAATGAGGTTTATTAGATTAACAGAAAATGTGCAATATGCATCAAAACGAAATTAGGTGCAAAAATTTGGGCACCCCAACAGAAATATTGCATCAATATTTAGTAGAGCCTCCTTTAGCAGAAATAACAGCCTCTAGACGCTTCCTATAGCCTGCAATGAGTGTCTGAATTCTGGATGAGGGTATTTTGGACCATTCCTCCTTGCAAAACATCTCCAGTTCAGTTAGGTTTGATGGTTGCAGAGCACGGACAGCCAGCTTCAAATCACCCCACAGATTTTCAATGATATTCAGGTCTGGGGACTGGGATGGCCATTCCAGAACATTGTACTTGTTCCTCTGCATAAATGCCAGAGTAGATTTTGAGCAGTGTTTTGGGTCGTTGTCTTGTTGAAATATCCAGCCCCGGCGTAACTTCAACTTTGTGACTGATTCCTCAACATTATTCTCAAGTATTTGCTGATATTGAGTGGAATCCATGCAACCCTCAACTTTAACAAGATTCCCAGTACTAGCACTGGACACACAGACCCACAGCATGATGGAACATCCACCAAATTCTACTGTGGGTAGCAAGTGTTTGTCTTGGAATGCTGTGTTCTTTTGCCGCCATGCACAACGCCCCTTGTTATGATCAAATAACTCAATCTTTGTTTCATCAGTCCACAGCGCCTTCTTCCAAAATGAAGCTGGCTTGTCCAAATGTGCGTTTGCATACCTCAAGCGAATCTGTGGCGTGTGTGCAGAAAAGGCTTCATCCGCATCACTCTCCCATACAGCTTCTCCTTGTGCAAAGTGCGCTGAATTGTTGAACGATACACAGTGACACCATCTGCAGCAAGATGATGATGTAGGTCTTTGGAGGGGGTCTGTGGGCTGTTTTTGACAGTTCTCACCATCCTTTGCCTTTACCTCTCCGATATTTTACTTGGCCTACCACTTCTGGCCTTAACAAGAACTGTGCCTGTGGTCTTCCATTTCCTCACTATGTTCCTCACAGTTTAAATCTCTGCAATAGCTTTTTGTAGCCTTCCCCTAAACCATAATGTTGAACAATCTTTGTTTTCAGGTAATTTGAGAGCTGTTTTGAGGCCCCCATGTTGCTACTCTTCAGAGGAGAGTCAAAGAGAACAACATCTTGCAATTGGCCACCTTAAATACCCTTTCTCATGATTAGATGCACCTGTCTATGAAGTTCAAGGCTTAATGGGCTCACCAAACAAATTGTGTGTTCAAATTAATCAGTGCTAGGTAGCTAGGTAGTTACAGGTATTCAAATCAACAAAGTAACAAGGGTGCCCAAATTTATGCACCTGTCTTATTTTGTTTTTATGCATAGTGCACATTTTCTGTTAATCCAATAAACCTAATTTCAATGCTAAAATATTACTGTGTCCTTCAGTTATTTTATAGATCAAAATGAAATTGCTGATCCAAACACCCAATTATTTATAAATGAAAATCATGGAAATTGTCAGGGTTGCCTAAGCTTTTGCATACAACTGTAGACACATATTTTACTAAAAAAAAATCATATATATAGAGAAATATGTGAAGAACATTGGAATGTGAAATATTAATATTTCACATTGGATTAGCGCTCTTGAGAAAATGTGATCGGGTTTGCATGACTTGTTAGGTGTTAAGTTTTTATCCACTTTTCGCACTCCATTGACATCTAGGGAAGAATACATTAACGCGGTTGCAATATTGTAGCTTTGGCTTTTTGCATGCATCGGGTTAGCGCATGAGCAAAAACCTTTTGCTTTCAACTTATAATACGCATGGCATCAGATGTGCACAAAAAAAGCCAAAGTCGAGCACAGTTAGAGCGCGAGCGGGGGGAGATAATTAGAGCTCCACTCGTTATCTAGCCCGGAGAAGGTATCTCTGTTGACCTGGTCTTTACTAACCTCAATGCCATCTCCAAGACTTGTAATGTTCCCTTGTCTCTTTATGACCACCATCTATTAATCTTCTCTCTCCCTCTAACTTCAGCAGCCCCCATAACCCCCAATTCTTCCAGATTATTCTTTACCAAACAGAAAACTCTACTTTCCAAAATCTCTACCCTCTTTTACCCAGATCTTATGGTCTTGATATGCAATCTTGTACTATAAACATATCCACAGTTCCTGGTTCACTTCCTATAATGAATGTTTCACCTAGACCTGATGCATATCACCTGCCCTACTCTGACAGTCTTTACTCTTGCTCCCCATATGCTCTAGAATACAGTTCAGATTAGTCTTGACAAAGCTCTCAATTTAAAAAAACAAAAATGCGATCCAAAGCAATCCAGCCTCAATAAATAGAAAGTTAAAAGTTAAACTTTATTAGCTCATTTAAAAGCGTGGCAAAACAGTGTCAATACTGAACTCTAGGCAGGTAATTCAGCCAAGAGTGAAATGGTCTGACTGGTTCCGGTCCTGACGACCGTAATCATAGACCTAATTGTATACAAGTAGGTTGTGTTTAAAAAGGATAAAATAACAATCTCATTGGCTAAAGTAAATTATATCATCATTAACCCCTAGTTGGCAGATACTACCAATTACTAAGTATTTTACAAATGTGTTTGACAATTTTTCAATTCGATACTCTGGATAAGCCAGTACATAAACAGTTATTAGTTTCATAACATATATTCAATGATTAAGAACAAATATCCATAGATATGCATAGCACCATCTACACCTAATTATCACATATGTATGTATCACAAACTTATCTATAAGTCACATTATATAGTATAGTATAATGCAATATCCCTTGTCTTCAGAGAGCAAAGACCCCTTACATTCAAAAGATATAAAACAAACTATTGTATCCAAATTAATAAACATGTATATGGATACTGTCATATATGTTATTAGTATTAAAGCATTAACCAATTCTTATACAAGTGCTTACAAATATGTGAAAAACAATGGACACATGGATCAGTACATACATAAATTATTCCCTCAATAGATATATAGAAAAATAGAAAAAGGAGACAATCCCTTTCTCCCCTGTTATTTCATGATGTAGTTAATGGGATAAACTAATTACTTATGCCAGGTAGCCCTACTCAAGTTCAGACAGACTAAACCATAACCAAGTCTCAGGGAATTGTAAAGCACATTAGCTACTACCCTGACCTCAGCCGCTACAGGTAATAGAACTGCCGCTCCTACCTAGTACCTGATAGGATAATATCTCAGGGTGATTGTATGTATGACATAGTATACCTTATTGTTAAGAATCCCAAAATGTATGTCTGTGTGACAAATTCTATATACTAGTGGGTAAATCTCTAGAGCTTAGATCTACACCAAATAGTACTAAGTAGAGCCAGTTATAACAGGTAGTAATAATTGACATCTCACTCTATAAAGCCCTAGGCATTATCTCTGCCAGTAATTTATGATGCCAAACCCAAAGTTGAATCCTTTAGGTAGTAGGCTATCCAGTTTGTAGATCCAAAAGATTCTGCACTTTATCGCCACCCCTGGGTGGTCTCACTATTTGTGAGATAGCTTGCCACCTAAAGGACCCAACATTATCTTGGTGTGTTTCAATGAAATGTTTAGACAGAGCTGAACATGCTTTTTCACTAGAGATGTATGAGAGGTGTTCCTTGATTCTTGTGCCCACTTCACGGGTCGTTCTTCCTACGTATTACATAGAGCAAATGGTGCAACAGATCAAGTAGATTACAAATTTCCTAGTGCAGTTCAAACACCCCTTTGTCTTATATTCTACCGAGCGATCAGCAAAATAATACTTGTCCGTGACTCTCTTACCGCACCTAAAGGTGCCTTTATGTCGTAGCCATGTACTGGCTGGGCTGTCTTCTCTCAAGAGACTAGGAGACAAAAGGTTGCCCAGGGTCAGATTATTTTTGTACACAAATTTACAGCCTTTTTCCATGTGCAACCTCAATTTGGTGTCCCCCATCAAGATAGGTAAATTTTTATTGATCATAGAATATACTTCTCTATATTGATTAGAAAATGCTGTTATGAAAGTAGGGCGTTTTTTATAATTTTTCTGTTGCTCACTATTAATTAAACGGTTTGATTGTTTACCTTTGAACAGAGTAACTCTGTCCATTTTCCGTACTTGTTCAAAGGCACCTGTCCCCATTCTCTTAGGGTATCCCCTCTGCTTTATACACCTGGTAAGCTCCCCACTCTTTCTTAGAAAATCCCCCTCCAGGGTACAGTTCCGTTTTATATGCATGAATCAGCCCTTCGCAATTCCCCCAAACACATGCTTGGGGTGATTGCTCTTGGCATGCATAAGAGAATTGCCTGTTATTGGTTTCCTATAGAGAGTGGAGATGACCTTTTCCAGGGCATCATCAGATATGAATGTGACATCCAAAAAGTTAATTCTCTTTTTGCTCCATTCATAGGTGAAACTAATCTCTACATCATTGTTGTTCAAATAATGTACAAAATTCTAAGCTGAACTTAGATCACCAGACCAGATGATCAGGAGGTAGTTGATATAACATACATAGCTGATGATCTGGGGGATGAAGAGGTTGTCATCTCCAAAGACGTGGAACCGCTCCCACCACCCCATGAAGAGGTTGGCGTAGGATGGGGCAAATTTTGTCCCCGTAGCGGTTCCACGTCTCTGAAGATAGCAACACCCCTGGAACATGAAGAAGTTATGCTCTAAGAGAAAATTAACTACATCAACAATATATTGTTTGAAATCTTCAGCCAGGACAGTGTAGAGATCAAGGAAAAATTAAACGGCCCTTAGGCCAAACCGATGGGGAATACTTGAGTATAGACCACATCAATCATAAACCAGCTATACCCATGTCTAAACACAATATTTTCCATCCTAGTTATAGCATGTGTCATATCTCTGATGTAGCTTGGACGTTTATGTACAAGTGGCTGTAGATACTGATCGACCCATTTGGACAAGGGTTCCAGCAGGGACCCTATGCCCGCCACTAATGGTCTACCCCTTACGTTAGCTAGGCTCTTGTGGACCTTCGGAAGATGATGGAAAATGGGCATCACCGGGTAGTCAACATTTAGGTGACTAGAGGTTTTCCTCTCTATGTATCCCATCTCAACACCATCATCCAGAAGGCCCACAAGTAGTGCCCTAAAATGTACAGTAGGGTCTCCATCAAGGCAAAAATATGTTTCTGGGTCGTTTAGTTGTCTCAAGGCCTCCTCCACATATGCACATTTATCCATAACTACAACACTTCTCCCCTTGTTAGAGTTTTTAATCAAAGCTCTCAATTGTCAGACCCCTTACCTGTACACTTTCGGCACTACCCGTATGATGCGCAATCAGTGCTTACTTACCATATGAAGGCAGATTATTATTATTATCAGGTATTTGTAGAGCGCCAACAGATTCTGTCCGGGTTATGGCTCCTGCTATCAAAGCGTACAGTGGTACTGCAACCTTTGTCAGAGTGTTGGATGTAGGTACTACGTCAACACAGTTTGCTGGGCAAAGTACTGTATAAAAAGGCATGTGGGACTGTTTGAATTATTAAAAACACACGTGGCACTGTTTGAATTAATAAAAAGGCATGTGGGACTGTTTGAATTAGTAAAAACACAAGTGGCACTGTTTGAATTAATAAAAAGGCACATAGGACTGTTGAATTAGTAAAAACACATGTGGCACTGTTTGAATTTATAAAAAGGCACATGGGACTATTTGAATTAGTAAAAAGATTAAAAAGACACGTGGCACTGTTTGAATTAATAAAAAGGCACGTGGCACTGTTTGAATTAATAAAAAGGCATGTGGCACTGTTTGAATTAATAAAAAGAAATGTGGGACTGTTTGAATTAGTAAAAAAGATTAAAAAGACACGTGTCACTGTTTGAATTAATAAAAAGACACGTGGCACTGTTTGAATTAATAAAAAGGCATGTGGGACTTTTTGAATTAGTAAAAAGGCACATGGGGCTGTTTGAGTTAGTAAAAAGATACGTGACACTGTTTTAATTAATAAAAAGGCACATCAGCCTTGATGTATCAGCCCTGTGGATGGCACTTGATTGGAGCCAATTTCCACCTTTAACAGGACAATGTCCCAAAGCACAGCTCCAAACTATGCATGAACTATTTAGGGAAGCAGCAGTCCTTTGGTATTATGGGGCCTATTTATCACGGCCCAAATGGGGCCGTATACCCCTGTTCCAGTGCGAGCCTTCAGGCTCACCGGAAACAGGAGTTAAGAAGCAGCGGTCTTAAGACCGCTGCTCCTTAACTCAGACGGTTCTTCTGAGGTGGCAGACAGCAATCCGCCCGATTGAAGACGATCGGGTTGATTGACACCCCTTGCTAGCAGCCGCAAATCTGCAGGGGGTGTCATTGCACAAGCAGTTTACCAGAACTGCTTGTGCAATGATAAATGCTGACAGCATCCGCTAGACACTTGCTAAATCGGCCCCATGTCTTTAATGGAGTGGCCACTACAATCACCAGATCTCAACTCTATTGAGCTGCTGTTGGAGCAGCTTGGCCGTATGTTATTTAAGAAGTTCCCATCAAGCCAATTCAATTTGTGGGACTTGTTTCAGGAAGCATGGGGTGAAATCTCTTCAGATCACCTCAACAAATTGACAACTAGAGTTCCAAAGGTCTGCAAGGCTGTTATTGCTGCACATGGAGGGGTCTTTGACGAAAGCAAAGTTTGAACGACACAATTATTATTTAACTTAAAATTCATTTGGCTAGATTACGAGTTGTGCGTTAAGGTAAAAAAGCAGCGTTAACAGGTTCTAATGCTGCTTTTTTACTACCGCTGGTATTACCAGTCTTGCAGGTATAGATGTCCCGCACACTTTTTTGGCCTTACCGCAAAATGACTTACGTAAACTTTGTAAAGTCTTTTTTCTATGGGACTTCCATAGCGCCGGTATTATGAGTCTGTCCTGGGAGGCCAAAAAGTGAGCGGTACACCCTCTACCTCCAAGATCCCTGAGGCCAAAAAGTGAGCGGTACACCCTCTACCTCCAAGATCCCTAACGCATTCTAAAGTCAGTAGTTATGAGTTTTACACTACAATGCCGTAGCATAAAACTCATAACTAAAGTGTTACAAAGTAAACTAACACCCATAATCTACCTATTAACCCCTAAACCGAGGCCCTCCCGCATCGCAAATACTAAAATTAAATTATTAACCCCTAATCTGCCGCTCCGGACATCACCGCCACTATAATAAACATATTAACCCCTAAACCGCCACACGCCCGCCTCGCACACACTAGTTAAATAATATTAACCCCTAATCTTCCACCCCTAACATAGCGCAACCTACATTATATTTATTAACTCCTAATCTGCCGCCCCCAACATCGCCGCCACTATATTAAATGTATTAACCCCTAAATCTAAGTCTAACCCTAACACCCCCTAACTTAAATATAATTTAAATAAATCTAAATAAAATTACTATAATTAACTAAATTATTCCTATTTAAAACTAAATACTTACCTATAAAATAAACCCTAAGCCAGCTACAATATAACTAATAGTTACATTGTATCTAGCTTAGGTTTTATTTTTATTTTACAGTCAACTTTGTATTTATTTTAACTAGGTACAATAGTTATTAAATAGTTATTAGAATATTGTTTTATTCAGGGAAAAGCAAAAGTTATTTCAGCATAATTAAATGCTGCTATTTTCATGTGGATTACAGCATATTCTATATACTCCAGAGTAGTTAATGTCCCTTTAACAGTTTTCTGTACAGAAGAGAAAATATTAGTTTTAATTACAAAAAACTGAAAAGCAGACAAAACAGTACAGTTGTTTCTGCACACATTCTGACCCATGAATCATTTCAAAGGCATGTTTACAGTGAGCTGGCAGCAGACAAATTTCACAGGAAGTTTTTGTGAAGCATCGCCCATGCAGGACCTGTTTGTCACCCAGAATGTACAAATTCAGTGGGATTTAACTCACTTCTGAGCATGAATACAATTGTGCCTCCTTTGCTTGATTAATGGGGTCCACACTATGATATAAAATCCGGATATGACAATTAAAATGCTAGATCCAAATAGGTATGCTGCATGCTATGATTTCTTTGCAGGTGGTGAGAATCCACGATCCATTACTCCTGGGAATTACTCTTCCCTACCACTAGGTAGAGGCAAAGATTCTAAAACCCCAAGAGCTCTTTAAAACCCCTCCCACCTCACAGTTACCTCAGTATTTTCTTTGCCTTCATTGGAGGTGGTCGAAGAATGAAGATGTGCATTTGATTATTCAGAGAGTGAGCCTTTTAGTCTACGTTGAGGCCCTTTTCCCTCTCAGAGTGCCAGAAACCTTCCATAGTGGTCACAGGGACTTGTATTTTGCCTTCTCTTATGGATCCATATATATATTTGCGACACAGCCCTCTTCTGCTTCTCTTCCTACCTGTCTAACCATACCTTTCGTGTAGCCTTCTCTTGGACATCCTCTGCCCTGTTACCACTTTCTGTTGGGGGGTACCGCAAGGCTCTGTTTTTGGTCCTCTTCTCTTCTCAATCTAGACATCATCATTAGGTTCTTTAATAAAGTTCCACGGGTTTCAATATCATTTGTGTGCCGATGACACCCAAATCTATCTCTCTGCACCAGACATAGCTCCTTTCTTGCTTACCTGTGTAACTAACTGTCTTTCTCATATATCTTCTTGGATGTCCTCTCACTACTTTAAGCTATATCTCTCCAAAACTGAGCTCCTTATTTTCCCTCCTTCTTCAAAAATATCCACCCCCCATTTCTCCATAACAGTCGATAACTCCATCATTACACCCTAACACGCATGCCCGATGTCTTGGGGGTCACATTTGATGCAGATCTTTCTTTCACTCCTTACATTCAGTCCTTGGTCAAATCCTACCACTTCCACCTTAAAAACACCTCTAAAATTAGACATTTCCTTACACAAGACTCATCCTTTCCCACCTCGACTACTGCAACTCCATCCTCTCTGGTCACTCCATCTGCCGACTAGCTCCTTTACAATTCATAATGAATGCCTCTTCCAGGCTCAACTTCCTTACTCGTCACTCTTCATCTGCTGCACCTCTCTGCCAATCACTTCACTGGCTTTCTCTTGCCTCCAGGATTAAACACAAAATTCTCACTCTGACATACAAGGCCCTCAACTGCACTGCTCCTCCTATATCTCAGACAGTGGGGCCTATCTATCAAGCTCCGAATGGAGCTTGATGCCCCGTGTTTCTGGCGAGCCTGCAGGCTCGCCAGAAACAGCAGTTATGAAGCAGCGGTCACAAAGACCACTGCTCCATAACCTGTCCGCCTGCTCTGAGCAGGCAGACAGACATCGCTGCAATTCAACCCGATCAAGTACGATCGGGTTAATTGACACCCCCCCTGCTGGTGGCCCATTGGCCACGAGTCTGCAGGGGGCGGCGTTGCACCAGCAACTCTTGTGAACTGCTGGTGCAATGCTGAATACGGAGAGCGTATTGCTCTCCGTATTCAGCAAGGTCTGGCGGACCTGATCCGCACTGTCGGATCAGGTCCGCCAGACCTTGTTAAATAGAGGCCCTTGTCTCCAGATACTCTCCATACTCTCCCTCCCGTCCCCTTCGCTCTGCTCATGACCACCTACTCTCTTCCTCTCTTGTCACCTCCTCACTTTCCCAACTACAGGACTTCTCCAGACTGGCTCCCATCGTGTGGAACTCTCTGCCTCGCTCCACAAGACTCTCCCCTGGTTTTGAAAGCTTCAATCACTCCCTAAAAACTCTACGGTTCAGGGATGCATACAACCTACACTAACCTTTCTTTATACCAGTTCCTCTCCTCCTTTGCTATCCCCTTGAACCTTCTTAGCAAGTAAGCCTATAAGCCCAGCTGTTTGCAGATCACCTTCATAAGAGCTAACTACAACAGTGCAACTTCGGCAGGACCCTCTACCCATTTGATCCCTATAAATGTTACCTTGTATACCACACCTATATTTATAGTGCTGCAGAATCTGTTGGTGCTCTACAAAAAACTGGTAATAATAAAAATAATAATAAAAATAATCCTATTCCATAATGTCTGCTGATTTGTTTCAGTACTGGTTTAGCTATCTACTTTGCTAGTAGATGAGTGTATGCTGGTATCATATTTTTAATGATACTCTGCAGCCTAGTTGGGCATTTATAGGTATCTGTTTATTTGATATATAGCCTTGGGACAGAATCATTATATATATTTATTTCACACAGATTTTTAGCTCACAGCATTTAGTTTGTATTTTTTACCCCGCCTCAGCCTTCGGGTCTGAGTGTATCAGGATAGCCCACTTCAGCCCTCAGGATTGCTCAAGTCACGATTTGCGTGCTCTGTGTTGTTAATTTTTCCCGTGATTTGGCTTTCGTGTGTCGGGTTAGTGCATATATGTTTCTAGAATGTGCATGTTTTGGCACGCTAATCTCCCTTTTAACAGCTTCGTTTTCACGTGTGTCCTCCTATTCTACTGAGCGCTATCCAGGCTTCGGGTGTGGAGTCTAATTGTCTCCTGCTGTATTTTTTCCCTATTATTAGCGTGCCTTAGTCCTGTAAGTGTTATTACGTTTATTTTGGAGGGGGTATGCTTTACATTCCTCAAGAGCTTTTTTTTAAGGGAATATGATTATTTTTGCTGTTATTTAGGCTATAATAAAGCCTTCTGATTATGTCCCTAAATATACCTTAGATGCGGGGTCCTCTCAACAGTTTCCTACCAATGTTAAGAATGTATATTGTAAAAAACTGCAGTATCCCCTCCAGATTATTTATGTGACTCCTGTTTAAAGATGTTAAAGGGACAGTAAAGTAAAAAAAATCTTTCATGATTTAAAAAGGGCATGTAATTTTAAACAACTTTCCAATTTACTTTTATTACCAATTTTGCCTTGTTCTCTTGGTATTCTTAGTTGAAAGCTAAATCTAGGAGGTTCATGTGCTAATTTCTTAGACCTTGAAGACTGCCTCTAATCTGAAAGCATTTTGTCAGTTTTTCACCACTAGAGGGCGTTAGTTCATCTGTTTTATATAGATAACATTGAGCTCAGGCACGTGAAGCTCCTAGGAGTCAGCACTGATTGGCTAAAAATGCAAGTCTGTCAAAAGATCTGAAATAAGAGGGCAGTTTGCAGAGGCATAGATACAAGGTAATCACAGAGGTAAAAAGTGTATTTATATAACTGTGTTGGTTATGCAAAATTGGGGAATGGGTAATAAAGGGATTATCTAGATTTTTAAACAACAAAAATTCTGGTGTTTACTGTCCCTACTAATGCCTTCTGACCAACCTAATGCTGCTTCTATGGGTATTACTGCTCCTTATTTTTGTTCCTTACATGGGAGCTCTATGGACTTTTCTCTAGGTGTGAAAGATCTCATCATAAGATCTACAGTTTCTGAAATGTTTTTCTCCTGCCTTCAAGTAAGCTTTAAAGCTCAGTTCAGAATGTACTTTCTACTAGCGCTGTGCATTCTAAGGCTAGGGATAATCCTGTGTTGTCATCAGAAGAAGTTTCCCTTGGGGATGAGGAATCTTCTGATGTATAACCTTATTCATCCTCTTTTTTACTATAAGTTGAATATATTTGTTCCCTTTTAAAAGAGGTTTTTTATTCCATTAAGGGGTTAAAGGGACAGTCTAGTCAAACATAAACCTTTATGATTCAGATAGGGCATGTAATTTTAAACAACTTTCCAATTTACTTTTATCATCAATTTTACTTTGTTCTCTTGGCATTCTTAGTTGAAAGCTAAACCTAGGTAGGCCTAAATGCGAATTTCTTAGTCTTTGAAGGTCGCCTCTTATCTGAATTCATTTTGACAGTTGTTACAACTAGAGCGCGTTAATTCATGTGTGCTATATAGATAGCATTGTGCTCATGCACGTGGAGTTACCTAGGAGTCAGCACTGATTGGCTAAAATGCAAGTCTGTCAAAATAACTGAGATAAGGGGGAAGTCTGCAGAGGCTTAGATACAAGGTAAACACAGAGGTTAAAAGAGTATTAAGACTCTAAGGGTTCTTAGGATAAGCCTTTAACTGTTTAGATTCAGTCTATGGGGTCAATTTATTAAAGTGCGAGCGGACATACAATACAATGTAGCGTAGCATGTCCGCTGCACATCGATAAATGCCGACAGCATACACTGTCGGCATTTATCATTGCACCAGCAGTTCTTGTGAACTGCTGGTGTAATATCGTCCCCTGCAGATTTGTGGCCAATTGGCCACTAGCAGGGGGTGTCAATCAACCCAATCGTATTTGATCGGGTTGATTTCTGTTCACCGCCTCAAAGCCGGCGGACAGATTATGGAGCAGCGGTCTTTAGACAGCTGCTTCATAACGTCTGTTTCCGCCGAGCTTTATTCCACTGCCCCCTAAATTTATTCCTAAAGAGATTAAGAGAATGCCAGCTTTTTATAACGTGTTTAATGCATGGCAAACTTTGTGTAAATTGTTATATTTCTTACCTACTTCCTATCGTAGATAATCCCATGTTTTTGAAGGGGGTGAACAATAATCTTTTTTTTTAAATGGTCTAGGAAAGGTCTGAACTTTGTGTCTCAACTTCAGGAACCAGATTCTCTGGAACCCTTTGAATTTGAAACTTTAAAATCCATCTATGATCTCCCAAATCGTGACTTGGAGTGACTGGGTATGATTCCTCTTGTGACCATCCGGGCATACGGTTTATTCTAGCTTTATTTACACAAGGAACATACTGTGCCAAATATTGGTATAGTCTGATTTTTAAAATTCAGGTGAAAAACATGTTCAAAATATTGTGACCAAGAAGGCCCAGGATCTTGATAACATTGAAGAGCTTAATATCATTCAAAGTATCCAAAGGGTGGAGAAGTCCACTCAATCTGCAGCTTGTGATTTCCACATTTAATGTATAAACCGCATTTATATCACTCCTGCCACGATTAAAAAATGGTATCCCAAGGCGTTGATTAGTTGTCCTAAATGTAAATTAGTGGAGGCTGATTTAATACATCCATTTTGGGAGTGTCCCAAAATAAAAAAACGTTGGTTTTGTGTACATTTTTGGCTTAACAGAATTCTTAAAAGGGGCAGTCAAGTAAAAAAAAAAACCTTTTTATGTTTCAAATAGGGCATGCAATTTTAAACAACTTTCCACTTTACTTTTATCACCAGTTTTGCTTTGTTTTCTTGGTATTCTTAGTTTAAAGCTAAACCTAGGAAGGCTCATATGATAATTTCGAAGCCCTTGAAGGCTGCCTCTTATCACATGCTTTTTAATTTGCTTTTCACAAAAGGGGAGAGCTAGTTTATGTAAACCATATAGATAATTGTGATCACCCCCGTGGCTTGTTAAGGACACTACACTAATTGGCTAAAATGCAAGTCAATAGATAATAAATAAAATGTAATGTGATCAGGGGGCTGTCAGAAGATGCTTAGATACAAGGCAATCACAGAGGTAAAAAGTATGTTAATATAACCGTGTTGGTTATGCAAAACTGGGAAATGGAATGGGTAATAAAGGGATTATCTATCTTTTTAAACAAAAACAACAACTGGTGTTGACTGTCCCTTTAAGGACAATTTTAACCCTTTGGCTGCTAAACCATTTCCCACCTGGGTGCTAATATTTTCTTTTGATTTTTGAAATTTTTGAATTTTTTTTTAATCTTTTTTTTGTTTGTTTTTACAGACCCCCAAGACTTACACTGTTGGAAAGGTTAGGGGATTACCTTTCCATCAGTGGGTCTTGTGGGTCTGTAGTTTCTTAGATGACTGAGATACAGGCTTCTAAGCAGCATGCCCCCTCCTCCTATACTTAGCATTGTTAAGTATAAATAAAGTTGCACGGTGACGTCATCACGTTATTGTGCGTGACATCACCGTGCATCACGTGAAGCCCCGGCGATGCCTGTCACTCTACAGGCACGATCGCTGGGGTAGGAGCAGTAAGGAGCCCCCAGATCTCCCTCAAGTTGGGAGAGTGCTCATGACACCTCTGAGCCGTCATTAGCACCAGAGTGAGAAACTTTGTGACGGCTCGGAGCCGTCATTAGCACTTAAAGGGTTAATTTAAATAGATTTAAAGTGTTTTTGTTTCATGAGCAGGGAAATAGATCGGAGAATATTAATTTTATTAATACTGTAATTCTGGGGGGTAGGTATTTGATTCTCAGAACATGGAAATGTAACAAAGAACCCACCTTGATTAAACTTAATAACTTACTGCACAAGCAAGCAGTAATAGAACAATTCGATTTATCTATGTGCTCGAAAAGAAAGACACAAAAGTATTTAAGAAAACGATCTAATTTTATAAATGCATATAATACTAGTACACAAAATCAATTTGGAGTGCCTTTTCAAAACCTAATTTTTTTGGATGCTCATACTAGGGCTAGATTTTTTAAAGCCCTACGGCTGCAAGTTCTTGATCGCAGTAATTTATCAAGCAGAAATTCAATCTCCTCGGTCTAGTCAGACTGAGGAGATTGACAGCTCCTGCCCGCGCTTGATTGGCTGTGCACGGGCAGGGGGCGGGACTGCACGCGAGCGCAAAATTGCGCTCGTATGCAATGGCGAATACCTGCGGGTAATTTCGCCCCGCCACAGGCGAACTGAGGCGTACAGGGGTGCGTACACGCGCCCCTGTCCGCCTCAGCTTTAATAAATCTAGCCCTAAGGAAGGTTAGAGTTGGTAAGATCGTGACAGACTAGTCAGGGAATCTGAGCGATGTTGCCCTTTTTTCTCCTCTCCCCCCTTGGTCATCTAATATCTCCCTCAAGAACATATAGAGATGTTTTTCTTAAACCTCTCATTTATATAAAATTATTAAATTAAATATTTGTTTTTCTTATAAATTAAGAAATGATCGATTTTTGTTTGAATCCAATATGCTTGAGTATAATATTACAGTCGAAATATTTGCTAGTGTGTCTATTTCACCTTAATAAGAAGAGTATATAAAGATATTTGTTATTGACAATATGTTAATTTTCTTTTTTTTTCTCTTCTTTTTTAGTGATCTGCGAATCACATTATGTTTTGTAATTTGACGTACAGCTATTATGTTATATATTGATGTGAATATTGTTTTCTTGTATGGTTGTCTCAAAATAAAAAAAATATATATATAAAAAATAGGTTTTTCCTATTTCAGATGCTGTTTCTGAAATAGTGTCCAGGAAATGGTCTAAGCCAGGTAATTATTTTATTGCTTCTGCAAGGTTATATCCCTTACCCACCTCTAATATTGATCTGTGGGAGACTGTTGTGGGGTTGTGGATTTAGTTCTTCAGTGAAAAAATATGTTTTTTAAATCCTATCCTTTATGTCTCATTACTCATGGGGCCAATTTATCAATGTCTGGTCGACATGATACGCTGTAGTGTATCATGTCTGACAGACATCGCTGAATGCTGTCGGCATTTAACATTGCACAAGCAGTTCCCCAGAACTGCTTATGCAATGTCGCCCCCTGCAGATTCGCCCCCTGCACCTGCTAGGAGAGGCTGTCAATCAGCCCGATCATATAGGATCGTGCAGATTGATGTCCGCAGCCTCAAAAGCAGCGGACAAGTTATGGAGCAGCGGTCCAATGAGAAATGGATTGTGGGCTCTCGCCACCTGTATGAAAGAAAACATAATATATACTTACCTGATAAATGTATTTCTTTCATGGTGGTATAAGTCCATAATACCCCACCCTGTGTTTTTTTGGGTTGGCTTGCTTTGCTATACATTAAACTGAAGTACCTGTGAGGAGGGGGAGGGGTTTTTATAGAGCTCTTGATGTTTGGTAAATCTTTGCCTCCTCCTAGTGGTAAGGAAGTGTAATTCCCAGGCGTAATGAATCGTTGACTCTCACCAGAAGAAATGAATTTATCAGGTAAGCATAAATTATGTTTTTTATTCTTGTTCAAACAAAAATCCAACTGAATATGTGACTCACGATTCTTGCAATTGAATGTGTAATCCAGTTACATTCATTTATGTAAAAAGCAAGTAGACGCTTGTGTCTTTGCTTGTAAACCCCACATAAATGTTTTTATATTGTCATTGATTCAGATTTTATATAAATATGTGTTATAAAAAAATGCTATGCTTCCGTTTTATGTCATTGCTGTTGTAGGGCGTTTAGGCTAAAAAAAAAACAGTTCTGTAAGCTTACGTAGATACTTAGGGGACGATTCATTCACCACCTCTTAGGTTGCGGACTGTAACCATCCTGATCAGATACGATAAGGATGAATGACGCCCCCTGCTAGCGGCCGCGATTGTGCAGGGGGCGGCATTGCACATGCATTTCACCAGAACTGCTTGTGCAATGATAAATGCCGACAGCGTATGCATTTGATAAATCGGCCCCTTATTTTGTGTCTGTGCCGCATTCTTGCCTCTTTTGCCCTCTTGCATACATTGGAATATTTCAGCAAGCAGACAGATGGGGAACTTTTATTGCATGGTTGGCTGGGAATTTCTTTGCAGTTTAGCCAAATTTATTTGGGTTCTGAAAAGCAATTTCACATGATACACCTGGTGGGGACAGAAATTATACACGCACACATTGTTTCCTGCAACCAACTTTGTGCCTAGTAAAATATGTAGTATCTGACAATACACACCTGTTAGTTTTGCTGCTTGGGGGCCGATTTATGAAAGTGTGAGCGGACATGATACGATGTAACATATCATGTCCGCTGCACATTGATAATCGCTGCACATTGTTAATTTTGACTTGTATGTCCTTTTAACTTCAAATTACTATAATGAATCTAACATAAAGTGCATCTTTGTGTACAACAGATTCCTTGTGACAGCTTGTTCATTGGCTCATAAGGACAACACCATGGGGCCGATTTATTAAAGTGCGGATGGACATGAGACGATGTAGCGTATCATGTCTGATGCACATCGATAAATGCCGACAGCGTATATCATTGCACCAGCAGTTCTTGTGAACTGCTTGTGCAATGCCGCCCCCTGCAGATTTGCGGCCGCTAGCAGGGGGTGTCAATCAAACTGATCGTATTCGATCGGGTTGATTTCTGACCACGGCCTCAGAGCAGGCAGACAAGTTATGGAGTAGCGGTCTTTAGACCACTGCTTCATAACTACTGTTTTTGGTGAGCCTGAAGGCTCGCACGGGAAACAGGGGCATCAAGCTCCATACGGAACTTGATAAATCGGCCCCTGTGTGTGATTTTGAATAGCAGGTGCCTATATTTCTAGTGGATTTGCCACTACGCTTGATTTTGAATAGGGGTTATATTATGTCAGTCTATCTGCTAAGTAACTGTTTTTGTTAAACCCAAAAGGCTGCGTCCAGATTTCATTTTCATAGCTTTTAACCTTTCTCCAAGTATAAAGAGAAGTTGCTGTATGGTTATGTGCCATGACTTTATTAGAATATGATTATTTCTAATCTAACACTTTCAAACACTGCAGTTACTATTGAAATGCCAATATACACAGATATCTGGGACGCAATCCAGTGAGGCCATATCCGTAGTTATTTGTTTTGGAGTTCCTCATACAAATTGGAGAATTAACCCTTTTTTGAGATGAATGATTCCCCTTTGCTCTTTTCACTACTGGCAGCTAGTTGAACACATCTAGTTAGCCAATCACAATAGACAAATATATGCAGGCACCAATCAGCAGCTAGCTCCCACTAGTGTAGGATATGTGCATATTCTGTTTCAACAAGGGATACAAAGAGAAAGAAGCACATTTTAAAAAAGAAGATAATTAAAAGTGTTTTAAAATTACATTCTCTGGGGTCTATTTAACAAGGGCCGAATGGCCCCTGTTCCCCTTGTTTCCGCGCGAGCCTTCAGGCACGCCTGAAACAGGAGTTAAGAAGCAGCAGAATTAAGACCGCAGCACCTAAACTCATACGCCGCCTCTGAGGCGGCGTATAGCAATCTGCCCGATCACGTACGATCTGGTTGATTGACACCGCAAATCTGCAGGGGGCGCTATTGCACCAGCAGTTCACAAGAACTGCTGGTGCAATGATAAATGCTGAGAGCGTATGCTGTTGGCATTTATAGATGTGCGGCGGACATGGTTCGCTATAGCGGATCATGTCCGTCCGCACATTAATAAATAGACCCCTCTATCTGTATCACGCAAGTTTAATTTTGACTTTCCTATCACTTTAATTGATGGAATTATAAGACAAGTGGCTGGAGGTAAATTATGTACTGAAGCATACAGCAAATTGTCTGACTCAGCTACATATTACAAAGTGATTGCTTAGAACATTTCACAAGCTCATTTTCAGCAAGCCCTTATTGGCCACATTCAAGCAAGATAAAAAAAACGCGTTTACAGTGTGGCCGATAATCGACAGTTGTAAAGCGCTAATAATTTTGTATCGCAACATCCTGTATTGTCTACCGTTTTCCATCTAGTTTATATACTTTTGCATTACGTTTTACCAGCTCGCAAATCAGCAATTCAAGACATAATTGGATTTGTACAGAGAGAAGTGCACTCACAGGAACGAACAACTGGCTCAATACAATTGTTAGCCTGTTCTATGGCGATTTACCACCTGGGTGCAGCTTTTTAGCCCAGTAATGCTTTTCACAGAGAAGAACTTTCCTGTAGTATATCAGTCTGATCCCGCCTATTACGGTCAGTCCAGCGCCGAAATACCAGGCAATTCCTCTCTGAACAAGGAACACAGCAACCCCAGACGATCGTTTCCTGGTATTTCGGGGCTGGACTGTACTGTGAAGTCAGGATCAGACTGATATGCTTCAGGAAAGTTTTTCTCTGTGAAAGGCACATGTTGAGCAAAAAGAGGCTGCTTCTTGGGTGGTAACTAGCCATAGAACAAGCTATTATGCTATTGTTCGTTTCCAGGTTGAGCGCTTCTCTCATTTTATTTATGCAAATTATGACATTTTGGGAAGTCTCCCTAAGTGTGATGCGGGAATCCAGACGTGGACCCGTTGCTCAGTGTGCTTAGAGGGATATGGCTGCACCTCACTGACGAGGCCCACAATAGGCCGAAACGTACGTCTGGGGTTTTGCTGTTTCTCTCGTTCAGAGAGGGATTTCCTGGTATTTCGGGGCTGGACTGTACTGTGAAGTCAGGATCAGACTGATATGCTTCAGGAAAGTTTTTCTCTGTGAAAGGCACATGTTGAGCAAAAAGAGGCTGCTTCTTGGGTGGTAACTAGCCATAGAACAAGCTATTATGCTATTGTTCGTTTCCAGGTTGAGCGCTTCTCTCATTTTATTTATGCAAATTATGACATTTTGGGAAGTCTCCCTAAGTGTGATGCGGGAATCCAGACGTG
This sequence comes from Bombina bombina, assembly GCF_027579735.1. Lineage (NCBI taxonomy): Eukaryota > Metazoa > Chordata > Amphibia > Anura > Bombinatoridae > Bombina > Bombina bombina. Next base: position 117,373,389 of record NC_069510.1, on the reverse strand, counting down.
GACCCGTTGCTCAGTGTGCTTAGAGGGATATGGCTGCACCTCACTGACGAGGCCCACAATAGGCCGAAACGTACGTCTGGGGTTTTGCTGTTTCTCTCGTTCAGAGAGGGATTTCCTGGTATTTCGGGGCTGGACTGTACTGTGAAGTCAGGATCAGACTGATATGCTTCAGGAAAGTTTTTCTCTGTGAAAGGCACATGTTGAGCAAAAAGAGGCTGCTTCTTGGGTGGTAACTAGCCATAGAACAAGCTATTATGCTATTGTTCGTTTCCAGGTTGAGCGCTTCTCTCATTTTATTTATGCAAATTATGACATTTTGGGAAGTCTCCCTAAGTGTGATGCGGGAATCCAGACGTGGACCCGTTGCTCAGTGTGCTTAGAGGGATATGGCTGCACCTCACTGACGAGGCCCACAATAGGCCGAAACGTACGTCTGGGGTTTTGCTGTTTCTCTCGTTCAGAGAGGGATTTCCTGGTATTTCGGGGCTGGACTGTACTGTGAAGTCAGGATCAGACTGATATGCTTCAGGAAAGTTTTTCTCTGTGAAAGGCACATGTTGAGCAAAAAGAGGCTGCTTCTTGGGTGGTAACTAGCCATAGAACAAGCTATTATGCTATTGTTCGTTTCCAGGTTGAGCGCTTCTCTCATTTTATTTATGCAAATTATGACATTTTGGGAAGTCTCCCTAAGTGTGATGCGGGAATCCAGACGTGGACCCGTTGCTCAGTGTGCTTAGAGGGATATGGCTGCACCTCACTGACGAGGCCCACAATAGGCCGAAACGTACGTCTGGGGTTTTGCTGTTTCTCTCGTTCAGAGAGGGATTTCCTGGTATTTCGGGGCTGGACTGTACAGTGAAGTCAGGATCAGACTGATATGCTTCAGGAAAGTTTTTCTCTGTGAAAGGCACATGTTGAGCAAAAAGAGGCTGCTTCTTGGGTGGTAACTAGCCATAGAACAAGCTATTATGCTATTGTTCGTTTCCAGGTTGAGCGCTTCTCTCATTTTATTTATGCAAATTATGACATTTTGGGAAGTCTCCCTAAGTGTGATGCGGGAATCCAGACGTGGACCCGTTGCTCAGTGTGCTTAGAGGGATATGGCTGCACCTCACTGACGAGGCCCACAATAGGCCGATACGTACGTCTGGGGTTTTGCTGTTTCTCTCGTTCAGAGAGGGATTTCCTGGTATTTCGGGGCTGGACTGTACTGTGAAGTCAGGATCAGACTGATATGCTTCAGGAAAGTTTTTCTCTGTGAAAGGCACATGTTGAGCAAAAAGAGGCTGCTTCTTGGGTGGTAACTAGCCATAGAACAAGCTATTATGCTATTGTTCGTTTCCAGGTTGAGCGCTTCTCTCATTTTATTTATGCAAATTATGACATTTTGGGAAGTCTCCCTAAGTGTGATGCGGGAATCCAGACGTGGACCCGTTGCTCAGTGTGCTTAGAGGGATATGGCTGCACCTCACTGACGAGGCCCACAATAGGCCGAAACGTACGTCTGGGGTTTTGCTGTTTCTCTCGTTCAGAGAGGGATTTCCTGGTATTTCGGGGCTGGACTGTACTGTGAAGTCAGGATCAGACTGATATGCTTCAGGAAAGTTTTTCTCTGTGAAAGGCACATGTTGAGCAAAAAGAGGCTGCTTCTTGGGTGGTAACTAGCCATAGAACAAGCTATTATGCTATTGTTCGTTTCCAGGTTGAGCGCTTCTCTCATTTTATTTATGCAAATTATGACATTTTGGGAAGTCTCCCTAAGTGTGATGCGGGAATCCAGACGTGGACCCGTTGCTCAGTGTGCTTAGAGGGATATGGCTGCACCTCACTGACGAGGCCCACAATAGGCCGAAACGTACGTCTGGGGTTTTGCTGTTTCTCTAGTTCAGAGAGGGATTTCCTGGTATTTCGGGGCTGGACTGTACTGTGAAGTCAGGATCAGACTGATATGCTTCAGGAAAGTTTTTCTCTGTGAAAGGCACATGTTGAGCAAAAAGAGGCTGCTTCTTGGGTGGTAACTAGCCATAGAACAAGCTATTATGCTATTGTTCGTTTCCAGGTTGAGCGCTTCTCTCATTTTATTTATGCAAATTATGACATTTTGGGAAGTCTCCCTAAGTGTGATGCGGGAATCCAGACGTGGACCCGTTGCTCAGTGTGCTTAGAGGGATATGGCTGCACCTCACTGACGAGGCCCACAATAGGCCGAAACGTACGTCTGGGGTTTTGCTGTTTCTCTCGTTCAGAGAGGGATTTCCTGGTATTTCGGGGCTGGACTGTACTGTGAAGTCAGGATCAGACTGATATGCTTCAGGAAAGTTTTTCTCTGTGAAAGGCACATGTTGAGCAAAAAGAGGCTGCTTCTTGGGTGGTAACTAGCCATAGAACAAGCTATTATGCTATTGTTCGTTTCCAGGTTGAGCGCTTCTCTCATTTTATTTATGCAAATTATGACATTTTGGGAAGTCTCCCTAAGTGTGATGCGGGAATCCAGACGTGGACCCGTTGCTCAGTGTGCTTAGAGGGATATGGCTGCACCTCACTGACGAGGCCCACAATAGGCCGAAACGTACGTCTGGGGTTTTGCTGTTTCTCTCGTTCAGAGAGGGATTTCCTGGTATTTCGGGGCTGGACTGTACTGTGAAGTCAGGATCAGACTGATATGCTTCAGGAAAGTTTTTCTCTGTGAAAGGCACATGTTGAGCAAAAAGAGGCTGCTTCTTGGGTGGTAACTAGCCATAGAACAAGCTATTATGCTATTGTTCGTTTCCAGGTTGAGCGCTTCTCTCATTTTATTTATGCAAATTATGACATTTTGGGAAGTCTCCCTAAGTGTGATGCGGGAATCCAGACGTGGACCCGTTGCTCAGTGTGCTTAGAGGGATATGGCTGCACCTCACTGACGAGGCCCACAATAGGCCGAAACGTACGTCTGGGGTTTTGCTGTTTCTCTCGTTCAGAGAGGGATTTCCTGGTATTTCGGGGCTGGACTGTACTGTGAAGTCAGGATCAGACTGATATGCTTCAGGAAAGTTTTTCTCTGTGAAAGGCACATGTTGAGCAAAAAGAGGCTGCTTCTTGGGTGGTAACTAGCCATAGAACAAGCTATTATGCTATTGTTCGTTTCCAGGTTGAGCGCTTCTCTCATTTTATTTATGCAAATTATGACATTTTGGGAAGTCTCCCTAAGTGTGATGCGGGAATCCAGACGTGGACCCGTTGCTCAGTGTGCTTAGAGGGATATGGCTGCACCTCACTGACGAGGCCCACAATAGGCCGAAACGTACGTCTGGGGTTTTGCTGTTTCTCTCGTTCAGAGAGGGATTTCCTGGTATTTCGGGGCTGGACTGTACTGTGAAGTCAGGATCAGACTGATATGCTTCAGGAAAGTTTTTCTCTGTGAAAGGCACATGTTGAGCAAAAAGAGGCTGCTTCTTGGGTGGTAACTAGCCATAGAACAAGCTATTATGCTATTGTTCGTTTCCAGGTTGAGCGCTTCTCTCATTTTATTTATGCAAATTATGACATTTTGGGAAGTCTCCCTAAGTGTGATGCGGGAATCCAGACGTGGACCCGTTGCTCAGTGTGCTTAGAGGGATATGGCTGCACCTCACTGACGAGGCCCACAATAGGCCGAAACGTACGTCTGGGGTTTTGCTGTTTCTCTCGTTCAGAGAGGGATTTCCTGGTATTTCGGGGCTGGACTGTACTGTGAAGTCAGGATCAGACTGATATGCTTCAGGAAAGTTTTTCTCTGTGAAAGGCACATGTTGAGCAAAAAGAGGCTGCTTCTTGGGTGGTAACTAGCCATAGAACAAGCTATTATGCTATTGTTCGTTTCCAGGTTGAGCGCTTCTCTCATTTTATTTATGCAAATTATGACATTTTGGGAAGTCTCCCTAAGTGTGATGCGGGAATCCAGACGTGGACCCGTTGCTCAGTGTGCTTAGAGGGATATGGCTGCACCTCACTGACGAGGCCCACAATAGGCCGAAACGTACGTCTGGGGTTTTGCTGTTTCTCTCGTTCAGAGAGGGATTTCCTGGTATTTCGGGGCTGGACTGTACTGTGAAGTCAGGATCAGACTGATATGCTTCAGGAAAGTTTTTCTCTGTGAAAGGCACATGTTGAGCAAAAAGAGGCTGCTTCTTGGGTGGTAACTAGCCATAGAACAAGCTATTATGCTATTGTTCGTTTCCAGGTTGAGCGCTTCTCTCATTTTATTTATGCAAATTATGACATTTTGGGAAGTCTCCCTAAGTGTGATGCGGGAATCCAGACGTGGACCCGTTGCTCAGTGTGCTTAGAGGGATATGGCTGCACCTCACTGACGAGGCCCACAATAGGCCGAAACGTACGTCTGGGGTTTTGCTGTTTCTCTCGTTCAGAGAGGGATTTCCTGGTATTTCGGGGCTGGACTGTACTGTGAAGTCAGGATCAGACTGATATGCTTCAGGAAAGTTTTTCTCTGTGAAAGGCACATGTTGAGCAAAAAGAGGCTGCTTCTTGGGTGGTAACTAGCCATAGAACAAGCTATTATGCTATTGTTCGTTTCCAGGTTGAGCGCTTCTCTCATTTTATTTATGCAAATTATGACATTTTGGGAAGTCTCCCTAAGTGTGATGCGGGAATCCAGACGTGGACCCGTTGCTCAGTGTGCTTAGAGGGATATGGCTGCACCTCACTGACGAGGCCCACAATAGGCCGAAACGTACGTCTGGGGTTTTGCTGTTTCTCTCGTTCAGAGAGGGATTTCCTGGTATTTCGGGGCTGGACTGTACTGTGAAGTCAGGATCAGACTGATATGCTTCAGGAAAGTTTTTCTCTGTGAAAGGCACATGTTGAGCAAAAAGAGGCTGCTTCTTGGGTGGTAACTAGCCATAGAACAAGCTATTATGCTATTGTTCGTTTCCAGGTTGAGCGCTTCTCTCATTTTATTTATGCAAATTATGACATTTTGGGAAGTCTCCCTAAGTGTGATGCGGGAATCCAGACGTGGACCCGTTGCTCAGTGTGCTTAGAGGGATATGGCTGCACCTCACTGACGAGGCCCACAATAGGCCGAAACGTACGTCTGGGGTTTTGCTGTTTCTCTCGTTCAGAGAGGGATTTCCTGGTATTTCGGGGCTGGACTGTACTGTGAAGTCAGGATCAGACTGATATGCTTCAGGAAAGTTTTTCTCTGTGAAAGGCACATGTTGAGCAAAAAGAGGCTGCTTCTTGGGTGGTAACTAGCCATAGAACAAGCTATTATGCTATTGTTCGTTTCCAGGTTGAGCGCTTCTCTCATTTTATTTATGCAAATTATGACATTTTGGGAAGTCTCCCTAAGTGTGATGCGGGAATCCAGACGTGGACCCGTTGCTCAGTGTGCTTAGAGGGATATGGCTGCACCTCACTGACGAGGCCCACAATAGGCCGAAACGTACGTCTGGGGTTTTGCTGTTTCTCTCGTTCAGAGAGGGATTTCCTGGTATTTCGGGGCTGGACTGTACTGTGAAGTCAGGATCAGACTGATATGCTTCAGGAAAGTTTTTCTCTGTGAAAGGCACATGTTGAGCAAAAAGAGGCTGCTTCTTGGGTGGTAACTAGCCATAGAACAAGCTATTATGCTATTGTTCGTTTCCAGGTTGAGCGCTTCTCTCATTTTATTTATGCAAATTATGACATTTTGGGAAGTCTCCCTAAGTGTGATGCGGGAATCCAGACGTGGACCCGTTGCTCAGTGTGCTTAGAGGGATATGGCTGCACCTCACTGACGAGGCCCACAATAGGCCGAAACGTACGTCTGGGGTTTTGCTGTTTCTCTCGTTCAGAGAGGGATTTCCTGGTATTTCGGGGCTGGACTGTACTGTGAAGTCAGGATCAGACTGATATGCTTCAGGAAAGTTTTTCTCTGTGAAAGGCACATGTTGAGCAAAAAGAGGCTGCTTCTTGGGTGGTAACTAGCCATAGAACAAGCTATTATGCTATTGTTCGTTTCCAGGTTGAGCGCTTCTCTCATTTTATTTATGCAAATTATGACATTTTGGGAAGTCTCCCTAAGTGTGATGCGGGAATCCAGACGTGGACCCGTTGCTCAGTGTGCTTAGAGGGATATGGCTGCACCTCACTGACGAGGCCCACAATAGGCCGAAACGTACGTCTGGGGTTTTGCTGTTTCTCTCGTTCAGAGAGGGATTTCCTGGTATTTCGGGGCTGGACTGTACTGTGAAGTCAGGATCAGACTGATATGCTTCAGGAAAGTTTTTCTCTGTGAAAGGCACATGTTGAGCAAAAAGAGGCTGCTTCTTGGGTGGTAACTAGCCATAGAACAAGCTATTATGCTATTGTTCGTTTCCAGGTTGAGCGCTTCTCTCATTTTATTTATGCAAATTATGACATTTTGGGAAGTCTCCCTAAGTGTGATGCGGGAATCCAGACGTGGACCCGTTGCTCAGTGTGCTTAGAGGGATATGGCTGCACCTCACTGACGAGGCCCACAATAGGCCGAAACGTACGTCTGGGGTTTTGCTGTTTCTCTCGTTCAGAGAGGGATTTCCTGGTATTTCGGGGCTGGACTGTACTGTGAAGTCAGGATCAGACTGATATGCTTCAGGAAAGTTTTTCTCTGTGAAAGGCACATGTTGAGCAAAAAGAGGCTGCTTCTTGGGTGGTAACTAGCCATAGAACAAGCTATTATGCTATTGTTCGTTTCCAGGTTGAGCGCTTCTCTCATTTTATTTATGCAAATTATGACATTTTGGGAAGTCTCCCTAAGTGTGATGCGGGAATCCAGACGTGGACCCGTTGCTCAGTGTGCTTAGAGGGATATGGCTGCACCTCACTGACGAGGCCCACAATAGGCCGAAACGTACGTCTGGGGTTTTGCTGTTTCTCTCGTTCAGAGAGGGATTTCCTGGTATTTCGGGGCTGGACTGTACTGTGAAGTCAGGATCAGACTGATATGCTTCAGGAAAGTTTTTCTCTGTGAAAGGCACATGTTGAGCAAAAAGAGGCTGCTTCTTGGGTGGTAACTAGCCATAGAACAAGCTATTATGCTATTGTTCGTTTCCAGGTTGAGCGCTTCTCTCATTTTATTTATGCAAATTATGACATTTTGGGAAGTCTCCCTAAGTGTGATGCGGGAATCCAGACGTGGACCCGTTGCTCAGTGTGCTTAGAGGGATATGGCTGCACCTCACTGACGAGGCCCACAATAGGCCGAAACGTACGTCTGGGGTTTTGCTGTTTCTCTCGTTCAGAGAGGGATTTCCTGGTATTTCGGGGCTGGACTGTACTGTGAAGTCAGGATCAGACTGATATGCTTCAGGAAAGTTTTTCTCTGTGAAAGGCACATGTTGAGCAAAAAGAGGCTGCTTCTTGGGTGGTAACTAGCCATAGAACAAGCTATTATGCTATTGTTCGTTTCCAGGTTGAGCGCTTCTCTCATTTTATTTATGCAAATTATGACATTTTGGGAAGTCTCCCTAAGTGTGATGCGGGAATCCAGACGTGGACCCGTTGCTCAGTGTGCTTAGAGGGATATGGCTGCACCTCACTGACGAGGCCCACAATAGGCCGAAACGTACGTCTGGGGTTTTGCTGTTTCTCTCGTTCAGAGAGGGATTTCCTGGTATTTCGGGGCTGGACTGTACTGTGAAGTCAGGATCAGACTGATATGCTTCAGGTAAGTTTTTCTCTGTGAAAGGCACATGTTGAGCAAAAAGAGGCTGCTTCTTGGGTGGTAACTAGCCATAGAACAAGCTATTATGCTATTGTTCGTTTCCAGGTTGAGCGCTTCTCTCATTTTATTTATGCAAATTATGACATTTTGGGAAGTCTCCCTAAGTGTGATGCGGGAATCCAGACGTGGACCCGTTGCTCAGTGTGCTTAGAGGGATATGGCTGCACCTCACTGACGAGGCCCACAATAGGCCGAAACGTACGTCTGGGGTTTTGCTGTTTCTCTCGTTCAGAGAGGGATTTCCTGGTATTTCGGGGCTGGACTGTACTGTGAAGTCAGGATCAGACTGATATGCTTCAGGAAAGTTTTTCTCTGTGAAAGGCACATGTTGAGCAAAAAGAGGCTGCTTCTTGGGTGGTAACTAGCCATAGAACAAGCTATTATGCTATTGTTCGTTTCCAGGTTGAGCGCTTCTCTCATTTTATTTATGCAAATTATGACATTTTGGGAAGTCTCCCTAAGTGTGATGCGGGAATCCAGACGTGGACCCGTTGCTCAGTGTGCTTAGAGGGATATGGCTGTACCTCACTGACGAGGCCCACAATAGGCCGAAACGTACGTCTGGGGTTTTGCTGTTTCTCTCGTTCAGAGAGGGATTTCCTGGTATTTCGGGGCTGGACTGTACTGTGAAGTCAGGATCAGACTGATATGCTTCAGGAAAGTTTTTCTCTGTGAAAGGCACATGTTGAGCAAAAAGAGGCTGCTTCTTGGGTGGTAACTAGCCATAGAACAAGCTATTATGCTATTGTTCGTTTCCAGGTTGAGCGCTTCTCTCATTTTATTTATGCAAATTATGACATTTTGGGAAGTCTCCCTAAGTGTGATGCGGGAATCCAGACGTGGACCCGTTGCTCAGTGTGCTTAGAGGGATATGGCTGCACCTCACTGACGAGGCCCACAATAGGCCGAAACGTACGTCTGGGGTTTTGCTGTTTCTCTCGTTCAGAGAGGGATTTCCTGGTATTTCGGGGCTGGACTGTACTGTGAAGTCAGGATCAGACTGATATGCTTCAGGAAAGTTTTTCTCTGTGAAAGGCACATGTTGAGCAAAAAGAGGCTGCTTCTTGGGTGGTAACTAGCCATAGAACAAGCTATTATGCTATTGTTCGTTTCCAGGTTGAGCGCTTCTCTCATTTTATTTATGATAATTGGATTTGTATAAATTATCGGTAGTGGGCCTGACTGATATTTACATATGTATTTTTATAGAGGGAACACTAGTGTTGAGTATGAATCAAAGAAAGAAATGTGAATGTTGAAAGGACAATAAAATAAACTTTCATGATTCCGATAGAATGTGCATAGTTTCTGTGTATCCTCTGTTGAATAGCATACATAGGTAGGCTCAGGATCAGCAATGCACTGTTGAGAGCTAGCTGCCGATTGGTGGCTACACATATATGCCGCTAGCTATTGGCTCACCAGATGTGTCCAGCTATTTCCCAGTAGTACAATACCGCTTCTTAGCCTACACTTCAACAAAGGAAATTAAGAGAATGAAGCAGCCTAAGAAGTCTATATGAATCAAATCCTATACCTGGTAGAATGGATATAATATATTCTTTTTAATAAATAAAAAAGACCACTTAATTATATCCCTTTTAGTATATACAACTTATCTAAATAAATGAGTGCAAATAATCAGTTTTTTTTGTCGTACATTAATCTAAATTATATTTTTTCATATATACAAAAACTAGAATTTCCTACCCTAGGAAAATTGGATAACCTGATATTGAGTCTCATAATGTGCTGGTATCAGGCAGTACATTTTCATGTTAAGTCTGTTTATAATAAACCAAACATATAAAAAAAAAACCTGCCTATTATATACACATTCCTTGCAACATTTACAGAAGAGATTTTACTTGAGATACACAAATGTGAAAAAGTACAGCTGGTCAGCTTGGTTATACAACAGACGCAGTTCAGCCTCAACAAATAGAAAAATAATGCAAAAATAAACAAAGAAATCAGAGCCAAACAAGCCTGTAAGGAAAAGTGGTACTAAGGTCTTGCACACGAAACGCGTCAGGATCCCTATGTGTCTTTCACATTGTTTGGAGTTTTTTTTTTTTAATGATGTTTGATTTTAATAAAATATGATTTTTTTCCCCTTATCTCCTTTTTAATATTTTTTTCTTTTTTTTTAAGAATAATGATTTTACTTTGTTGCTCTAAAGGAGGAGATTTAAAATGTATTACAGATTTTCTGAAAATTGATGTTGTACTTTGTTTTTTATAGGTCACAGCTAACCAATAGATCTATGGGGGCCTAATTATCAAGCTTCGAATGAAGCTTGATGCCCCTGTTTCCGCGCGAGCCTTCAGGCACGTCGGAAACAGTAGTTATGATGCAGCGGTCTAAAGACCACTGCTCCATAACTTGTCCACATGCTCTGAGGCTGCGGACATCAATCCGCCCAATCCTATACGGTCAGGGTGATTGACACTCCATGCTAGCAGCCAATTGGCCACAAATCTGCAGGAGGCGGCATTGCACAAGCAGTTCACAAGAACTGCTTGTGCAATGATAAATTTATCGATGTGCGGCGGACATGATACACTACATCGTATCATGTCCGTCCGCACTTTATTAAATCGGCCCCATGGTGTTGTCCTTATCAGCCAATGAACAAGCTGTCACAAGGAATCTGTTGTACACAAAGATGCACTTTATGTTAGATTCATTATAGCAATTTGAAGTTAAAAGGACATACAAGTCAAAATTACACTTTCATAGATCAGATAGAGCATGGCATTTCAAGATACTTTCCAATCAACTTCTATTATCAAATTTCATTTGTTTTGTTGGTTTCATTTGTTGAAAAGCCTATATAAGCTAAGGAGCACAATGCACTACTGGGAGCTAGCTCCTGATTGGTGACTATACCCATATACCTCTTGTCAATGGCTCACCAGATGTCTTTAGCTAACTCCTAGTAGTGCATTGCTTCTCTTGCGCTGACTTTAACTATGTGTTTAAGTCCTTTTTCCCGGTGAAACACATTATATATGCAAGTTATGGTGCAATATTAAAATGCACTAACAAATTGAGGCATGACAATTTTGCATCCATTTAGGGAACATTTTTTTTTAACTAATGTTTTTCACATGAAGAAGATATCCCATTTCTCAAGTGAAAGGCAGTTAGTGTCATTCACATAGCTGCATATACTTCCCCCAGTCTTAAATATGGCAACACTGCACTTTTAACATTAATAATGAACACAAAGTAAAAGTGCATGAATTTAAAGGGACAGTAAGCATTAATTACAAGAATTTTTTTTGTTGTGTTGCTGGGAGTCTACGAGAAAGGAGGCTCTGTCATGGCTTACATTGATACTGAACTCAGGACTGCTGGCTTGTACTGATGTTTGTTGCATCTGACTCGCAGGTTACCCTTAGTTTCTGCTCTATTTTTTTACTATTTTTTTTACCTGCCTGCCAGCTGCGGCCGGTAGATCAGCAATCAGCTACTGCTATGAATACCCTACAATTCCAGTGCACCAGGTCCGTTTTTTGGACTGTGCTTTTTCTGTGAATTGCTGATTATTTCCTCTTGACTATTTTGCCTGAGCATGACTACTCTTTTTGCGTGCTGATTTTGAACCCCATTGCCAAACTGTGTATTGGTTTCCTGCCTGTCTACACGATTCTCCTCAATGAAGCCCTTTGTGCCTCGTTCTCCGCCTGTTGTCGACATTGCTTGTTCCACTATGTCCTTGTCAAGCCCTTGACCACTTCTACTTTACCAATGCTTGAGAACCCACCAACGGATGTTAACTAGCGGCCAGTAATTAGCAGAGTGCGTACATCACTGTAGTTACTTTCAGACCGCTGTCATTTTTGGCATTTACTAAATGAATGCTGAATTGCACATCTCTAATATCTAGCTCTCTCCAAAAAGCAGAAAGCAGAGAAATTTATCTTGTTTTGGTGCAAACTCACAAAATGATTTCAAACACTCAGTCCTAACGGTGTAGAAATTAAATTACTTGTAGATTTTATAGAGCAAAGCTTCAGCATCTATTGGAAGGCAATGTGGATGCTGTTGTGTAATACATGAGCCCTCAGTATGCTTTTATTCCGCTTGTCTTGTAATCTTTAAAAAAAACATTGATTTTCCTTTCTGGTGAACCGCACTGAGATTTGTGTTTGCGGTTTCTGCTGCTCTATTAGACCATACTCAGGATTCTTTACATGTAGCAAACCAGAGCCTCGGTTGTTTCATTTGAAAGATTTGTGAATTCTAGCACTTTAGATTAAACACCTTTTTTAGGATTAAAAAACCCCAGACCATAACTAGAACGATTTTCAGGGCCTTGTGGTTGGTTGGTTGGAGTGGCTGGTTGGATGCATCAATCATCATTGAGATTTACTTTGCACAAGTTTTAAAGTATGTGCAGACAATACGTTTACACATCTTGTTCTGGCAAATAAAGATGTACGGTCTATTGAATGGAAACTGTGATGATGTATGAAAGAATGATAGCCAAAAGTACCTTCTGCCGCTAATTTCAGTCCAACTGCAGCGTTTCTTTGTGACTATGGGGGATATTTATCAAAGGTCTGGCGGACCTGATCTGACAGTGCGGATCAGGTCCGCCAGACCTCGCTGAAAGCCAATCGGCCGCCAGCAGGGGGTTGTCAATCAACCTGATCGTAATCGATCGTCTTGATTTTCAGCTCAGGGCAGGCGGACAGGTTATGGAGCAGCGGTCTTTAGACCACTGCTTCATAACTGCTGTTGGCTCACCAGAAACACGGGCCCTCAAGCTGCATCTGGACCTTGATAAATGGGCCCCTATTTGTTGTCGATGCTAAGAAGTAGATTTATTAAGCAGCAGATTCTGCTTTGTACGCCCATCGTTTCAGGTGGCAGACAGAAATCATACCGATACAATACGACCGGGATGATTGACTCCCCCTGTTAGTGGCCAATTGACTGCCAGTGAGCAGAGAGCAGCATTGCACAAGCATTTCACTAGAAATGCTTGTGCAATGATAAATGCTGACGGCTTTTAGCAATGTTGAGCGGACATGATACGCTACAGCAAATCATGTCTGCTCAACCTATGAAAAATCTACCCCTCAGAGCGCATCCTTGTGTTTCTTTGTGTTTTGGTCTTTGATGTCTGAAGATTCACCATGGGAGATGGAAAACACTGTATGTCAAATTGCGCATTCTACTTTATCATTTAATTCACTGGGGTAAATTTATTAAAGTGTGGACAGACATGATACGATGTAGGGTATCATGCCCCGCTGCACATCGATAAATGCAGACAGCATACGCTGTTGGCATTTATCAATGCACAAGCAGCTCTTGTGAACTGCTGGTGCAATGCTGCCGCCAATCGGCCGCTAGCAGGAGGTGTCAATCAACCCGATCATATTCGATTAGGTTGATTTCTGTCCGCCGCCTCAGAAAAAAAAGCCCCCCAAAATAAAAAAACCCTAGCCTACAATAAACTACCAATAGCCCTTAAAAGGGCCTTTTGTGGGGCATTTCCCCAAAAATAACAGCTCTTTTACCTGTAAAAAAAAATACAAACACCCCCAACAGTAAAACCCACCACCCAACCAACCCCTCAAAATAAAAACCCTAACTCTAAAAAAAACCTAAGCTACCCATTGCCCTGAAAAGAGCATTTGGATGGGTTATTGCCCTTAAATGGGCATTCAGTTCTTTTACATTGGCCAAACCCTAAACTATAAAAAAAAGCCACCCAAAATTTTTTAAAAAATCCTAACACTAACCCCCGAAGATCCACTTACAGTTCTGAAGTCCCGACATCCAGGCGGAGAAGTCTTTATCCTGGAGGTGATGTCTTCATCCATCCAGGCGGCAGAAGTCTTCAGTCTTCATCCAGACGGCGATGTCTTCTTCCATCCAAGCAGTGAAGTCTTCATCCAAGCGGCATCTTCTATCTTCACCCCTGAGTTGCGGAGCAAGTCCATCCTGAAGCCATCCAGCACGGAGCTCCTCTTCTTACGGTCGCCGCCATAAACTGAAGCTTCAATGCAAGGGACGCGATTCAAGATGGCGTCCCTTGCATTCCTATTGGCTGATTTGAGTGTTAAATTCAAATCAGCCAATAGGAGGCGAGCTTCTAAAATCCTATTGGCTGTTTAAAACAGCCAATAGGAGACGAGCTTCTGAAATCCTATTGGCTGTTCAAATTAGCCAATAGGATGAGAGCTACTGAAATTCTATTGGCTGTTCAAATCAGCCAATAGGATGAGAGCTACTGAAATCCTATTGGATAGCTCTCATCCTATTGGCTGATTTGAACAGCCAATAGGATTTCAGAAGCTCGCCACCTATTGGCTGATTTGAATTTAACACTCAAATCAGCCAATAGGAATGCAAGGGACGACATCTTGAATCGCATCCCTTGCATTAAAGCGACCGTAAGAAGAGAAGCTCCGCATCGGATGGCTTCAGGATGGACCCGCTCTGCGCCGCAGGGATGAAGATAGAAGATGCCGCTTGGATAAAGACTTTGCTGCTTGGATGGATGAAGACATCGCTGCCTGGATGAAGACTTCTGCCGCTTGAATGGATGAAGACATCGCCGCCTGGATGAAGACTCTCTGCCTGGATGTCGGGACTTCAGAACTGTAAGTGGATCTTCAGGGGTTAGTGTTAGGATTGTTTTTTATTTTTTGGGTGTTTTTTTTTAATAGTTTAGGGTTTGGGCAATGTAAAAGAGCTGAATGCCCTTTTAAGGGCAATGCCCATCCAAATGCCCTTTTCAGGGCAATGGGTAGCTTATTTTTTTTTTAGAGTTAGGGTTTTTATTTGGGGGGTTGGTTGGGTGTTTGTATTTTTTTTTACAGGTAAAATAGCTGATATCTTTGGGGCAATGCTCCCCAAAAGGCTATTGGTAGTTTATTGTAGGCTAGGGGTTTTAATATTTTGGGGGGGGGGCTTTTTTATTTTGATAGGGCTATTAGATTAGGTGTAATTTTTTTTATTTTGGATTATTTCTTTTGTTATTTTTCGTAATTTAGTGTTTGTTATTTTTTGTAGCAGTGTTTTTTTTTTTTTTTTGCAATTTATTACTTTGTAATAATGTTTAATTGTATATTTAAATAATTTTAGTAGTGTTAGGATTTTTAATATGTAATTTAGTTTATTTAATTGGTAGTTTAATTTAATTTTAGTTTATTAGTTAGGGTAGGTTAATTTATAGTTTAAAATCAGTTTATTTTAGTTCTACAGGTAAGTTTTAATTTATATTAAGATAGGGATCTTGTCATTTTAATTTAAAGTTTAGGGTTTTTAGGTTTAGGAAGGGGTTAATAGCTTAATTTAGTGTCGTCGGTGTCGGGGAGCGGCGGGATAGGGGTTAATACATTTTATTTGTGTCAGCGATGTCGGGGGCGGCAGATTAGGGGTGTTTAGACTAGGGGTTTATGTTAGGGTGTTAGGTGTAAACGTAACTTTTTTTCAACCATAGAAATCAATGTGATATGCTTCATACGCTTGCAGCATCGAACATGAGCTTTCAGTACTTTCAGACTCCCATTGATTTCTATGGTGGCGGTTTGAAAACCAGGTACGCTGCGTCGGAATAGCCATGAGCGTACCTGTTAAAAGTTTGATAAATTGGGAAAAGTGTTATATAGAGTTGAATGTGTCGGAACATCTGTAATGACGTAAGCATTGATCTGCGTCGGATTGAGATAGCGGGATCGTATGTTACGCCACAGATTTTAACATTTGCCGATCTTGACGCTTTGATAACTATGTCGGATCAATTTCGCGACAATTACGACGTGGAATTCCAGTGTATTTTTGGTTGACACTTTCATAAATAGACCCCATACACTCTCATATAACACACACACACTCTCTCATACAACACACATACACAACACACACTCTAATATAACACACACACTCTCATGCAACACACACCACCAGGCCCGGACTGACCATAGGGCATACCGGGCATATGCCCGGTGGGCCGCCAGTTACTTGAACACGCCCACTATTTCCCTTCCACCGTGGCTCTTAATTTGCTCAAATTTTTTTATTTATTGGGACATGATTGGTGATCGGTGCGGCTAATGGGCCGCCGGTTCCCTTAGCCCTGCCCACACTGAAAAACTGTAGGCCAGCCAGTAGCTCTGTGCATTTGTGCCAATTGCCAGTCAGTAATATTTCACATCCACACTGGCACTAAACTGCACCGCTGTGTACTTCAGCTTGACCCACACATCATGTGTGGCTGTACAAAAATACACCACACACTCCCATATAACACACACACACTCTCATATAACACACACTCTCTCATGCAACACACACCACACATTCTCATACAACACACACACACTCTCTCATGCAACACACATACACAACACACTCTCATATAACACACACACACTCCCATATAACACACACACACTCTCATATAACACACACTCTCTCATGCAACACACACCACACATTCTCATACAACACACACACACTCTCTCATGCAACACACATACACAACACACTCTCATATAACACACACACACTCTCATATAACACACACACACTCTCATACAACATACACACACCACACGTACACTCTCATACAACATACACACACCACATGCACACTCTCATACAACATACACACACCACACGCACACTCTCATACAACATACACACACCACATGCACACTCTCATACAACATACACACACCGCACACACACACTCTCATACAACATACACACACCACACACACACTCTCATACAACATACACACACCACACACACACTCTCATACAACATACACACACCACACACGCACTCTCATACAACATACACACACTCTCATACAACATACACACACCACACACACACTCTCATACAACATACACACACCATACGCACACTCTCATACAGCATACACACACCACACGCACACTCTCATACAACATACACACACCACACACACACTCTCATACAACATACACACACCACACACACACTCTCATACAACATACACACACCACACACACACTCTCATACAACATACACACACCACACACATACACTCTCAGACAACATACACACACCACACACACACTCTCATACAACATACACACACCACACGCACACTCTCATACAACATACACACACACTCTCATACAACATACACACACCACACACATACACTCTCATACAACATACACACACCACACACACACTCTCATACAACATACACACACCACACGCACACTCTCATACAACATACACACACCACACACACACTCTCATACAACATACACACACCACACACACACTCTCATACAACATACACACACCACACGCACACTCTCATACAACATACACACACCACACACACACTCTCATACAACATACACACACCACACACACACTCTCATACAACATACACACACCACACGCACACTCTCATACAGCATACACACACCACACGCACACTCTCATACAACATACACACACCACACACACACACTCTCATACAACATACACACACCACACACACACACTCTCATACAACATACACACACCACACACACACTCTCATACAACATACACACACCACACGCACACTCTCATACAGCATACACATACCACACGCACACACTCTCATACAACATACACACACCACACACACACACACTCTCATACAACATACACACACCACACACACACTCTCATACAACATACACACACCACACGCACACTCTCATACAGCATACACACACCACACGCACACTCTCATACAACATACACACACCACACACACACTCTCATACAACATACACACACCACACGCACACTCTCATACAACATACACACACCACACACACACACACACCATACGCACACTCTCATACAACATACACACACCACACACACACACACTCTCATACAACATACACACCACACGCACACTCTCATACAACATACACACACCACACGCACACTCTCATACAACATACACACACCACACGCACACTCTCATACAACATACACACACCACACACACACTCTCATACAACATACACACCACACGCACACTCTCATACAACATACACACACCACACGCACACTCTCATACAACATACACACACCACAAGCACACTCTCATACAACATACACACACCACACACACACTCTCATACAACATACACACACCACACGCACACTCTCATACAACATACACACCACACACACACACTCTCATACAACATACACACCACACGCACACTCTCAGACAACATACACACACCACACACACACACTCTCAGACAACATACACACACCACAGACACACTCTCATACAACATACACACACCACACACACACACTCTCAGACAACATACACACACCACACGCACACTCTCATACAACATACACACACCACGCACACACACTCTCAGACAACATACACACACCACACACACACTCTCATACAACATACACACACCACACGCACACTCTCATACAGCATACACACACCACACACACACTCTCATACAACATACACACACCACACGCACACTCTCATACAACATACACACACCACAGGCACACTCTCATACAACATACACACACCACACACACACTCTCATACAGCATACACACACCACACACACACACTCTCAGACAACATACACACACCACACGCACACTCTCATACAACATACACACACCACACACACACTCTCATACAACATACACACACCACACATGCACACTCTCATACAACATACACACACCACACGCACACTCTCAGACAACATACACACACCACACGCACACTCTCATACAACATACACACACCACAGGCACACTCTCATACAACATACACACACCACATGCACACTCTCATACAACTTACACACACCACACGCACACTCTCAGACAACATACACACACCACACGCACACTCTCAGACAACATACACACACCACACACACACTCTCATACAACATACACACACCACACACACACACACTCTCATACAACATACACACACCACACGCACACTCTCATACAACATACACACACCACAGGCACACTCTCATACAACATACACACACCACACGCACACTCTCAGACAACATACACACACCACACGCACACTCTCAGACAACATACACACACCACACACACACTCTCATACAACATACACACACCACACGCACACTCTCATACAACATACACACACCATACGCACACTCTCATACAACATACACACACCACACGCACACTCTCATACAACATACACACACCACACACACACACTCTCATGCAACATACACACACCACACACACACTCTCAGACAACATACACACCACACACACACACACTCAGACAACATACACACACCACACCCACTCTCATACAACATACACACACCACACACACACACACACACACTCTCATACAACATACACACACCACACACACACACTCTCAGACAACATACACACACCACACGCACACTCTCATACAACATACACACACCACATGCACAATCTCAGACAACATACATACACCACATGCACAATCTCAGACAACATACATACACCACATGCACACTCTCATGCAACATACACACACCACACACACACACTCTAATACAACATACACACACCACACGCACATTCTCAGACAACATACACACACCACATGCACACTCTCAGACAACATACACACACACTCAGACAACATACACAAACCACACGCACTCTCATACAACATACACACACCACACACACACACACTCATACAACATACACACACCACACACACACACTCTCAGACAACATACACACACCACACGCACACTCTCATACAACATACACACACCACACACACACACACACACTCAGACAACATACACAAACCACACGCACTCTCATACAACATACACACACCACACACACACACACTCTCAGACAACATACACACACCACACACACACACACACACTCAGACAACATACACAAACCACACGCACTCTCATACAACATACACACACCACACACACACACTCTCATACAACATACACACACCACACACACACACTCTCAGACAACATACACACACCACACGCACACTCTCATATAACATACACACCGCACGCACACTCTCAGACAACATACACACACCACACACACACACTCTCATACAACATACACACCACACGCACACTCTCAGACAACATACACACACCACACACACACACTCTCATACAACATACACACCACACGCACACTCTCAGACAACATACACACACCACACACACACACACTCTCATACAACATACACACCACACGCACACTCTCAGACAACATACACACACCACACACACACACACTCAGACAACATACACACACCACACCCACTCTCATACAACATACACACACCACACACACACACACACACACTCTCATACAACATACACACACCACACACACACACTCTCAGACAACATACACACACCACACGCACACTCTCATACAACATACACACACCACATGCACAATCTCAGACAACATACATACACCACATGCACAATCTCAGACAACATACATACACCACATGCACACTCTCATGCAACATACACACACCACACACACACACTCTAATACAACATACACACACCACACGCACATTCTCAGACAACATACACACACCACATGCACACTCTCAGACAACATACACACACACTCAGACAACATACACAAACCACACGCACTCTCATACAACATACACACACCACACACACACACTCTCATACAACATACACACACCACACACACACACTCTCAGACAACATACACACACCACACGCACACTCTCATACAACATACACACACCACACACACACACACACTCAGACAACATACACAAACCACACGCACTCTCATACAACATACACACACCACACACACACACACTCTCAGACAACATACACACACCACACACACACACACACACTCAGACAACATACACAAACCACACGCACTCTCATACAACATACACACACCACACACACACACTCTCATACAACATACACACACCACACACACACACTCTCAGACAACATACACACACCACACGCACACTCTCATATAACATACACACCGCACGCACACTCTCAGACAACATACACACACCACACACACACACTCTCATACAACATACACACCACACGCACACTCTCAGACAACATACACACACCACACACACACACTCTCATACAACATACACACCACACGCACACTCTCAGACAACATACACACACCACACACACACACACTCTCATACAACATACACACCACACGCACACTCTCAGACAACATACACACACCACACACACACACTCTCATACAACATACACACCACACGCACACTCTCAGACAACATACACACACCACACACACACACTCTCATACAACATACACACCACACGCACACTCTCAGACAACATACACACACCACACACACACACTCTCATACAACATACACACCACATGCACACTCTCAGACAACATACACACACCATACACACACACACACACTCTCATACAACATACACACCACACGCACACTCTCATACAACATACACACACCACACGCACACTCTCATACAACATACACACACCACACGCACACTCTCATACAACATACACACACCACACGCACACTCTCATACAACATACACACACCACACACACACTCTCATACAACATACACACACCACACGCACACTCTCAGACAACATACACACACCACACACACACTCTCATACAACATACACACACCACACGCACACTCTCAGACAACATACACACACCACACACACACTCTCATACAACATACACACACCACACGCACACTCTCAGACAACATACACACACCACACACACACACTCTCATACAACATACGCACAAACACATACACTCTCCTACAACACACACACAAGTTGCGACCCAGTAAACATTGTGTTGCGACCCAGCAATGAGTCCAAACCCGTGGTTTGAAGAACCCTGGACTAAAGTGTTATGAACTAGGCTTACTGGATTGTTGCAGCAGTTCCCTAAAAGGTCCTGAATCCAGCAAGACTCCACTGTCTGTGACTGACAACCCCTTCCGTGAGTCTGTCACTATTATCAACTTCCCCAGTTTCAGTTTCACACTGTTAGGTTTTTTTACTTTTTTGAAATGCAATAACTGCAACTGTAGAACACTTTTACCTCTATTAGCAATTTGCTTTGTTATCTTGGTATCCTTTGTTTAAAAGCATACTTAGGTAGGCTCACAAACAGCAATGCACTACTGGGGCTAGTTTCTCATTGGTGGCTGCACATGTCACTTGTCATTAGCTCATCAGACATTCTCAGCTAACTCCCAGTAGTGCAAAAGTAATACATTCTAGCATTTCCTAGCATTTTGTTTTTGCCCTTTTATGTCCCTTTAATATTCTGATGTATACTATGGGGTAGATTTATTAATAGTCTAGCGGACGTGATTCGCTGTAGCGAATTATGTCCGTTCGACTTTACTAAATGCACAAGCATTTCTAAACTGGGAGCTTCTAAGTAAGTTTTTAAATGGTTTTATACTGGATTTTTATACCAGTATCTGTGCATATTATTCTTTATAGTAGTGTCTATTACATGCAGTTATATAGACATTGGTGTATACTGCCCCTTTAATAAATGGAGCCCTTTGAGTTTAATTTATCTTTGAACAGCAGCTATTCCTATGAAATTGAAGTGGATGAACTAGTCACACACTGAGATATGTTACAATACACAGAGCGCATACAGATACACAAATTGGCATTATGTGACTTAGCTCCAATTTCTGTAGCATAGAAAAAGAATCTCTGTAAAAAACAAACAAACAATAATAATTTCACTATTTATATTAATAAAGTGAGATCACAAAATCACTTTTTGAAAATGTAGTTTGGAAGATTTGTGTTCACGAAGTTGATCGTAAAATCTAATTTTAGACGTTAGCTTTTTGGTGTGAAGAAAACGTTCATTGTGTTTGTAGACAATGTGGCCCCTGAGAGATTGTAACAGATTTTTAAATATCCTAAAGAAAATACGTCTTTACTACTAAAGCTGTTTTCCATCCAACTCGCAGATCTGTTCTCTGGCACATTTCTTTTCTTCCATGTTTGCAAAACCGAACGGCTACTCTTAAAAAATGCTTTTCCCCTTTAGAGTCTGGTTGTAACATCTGTAATTAACTTAATTCTCAGGTTTCCTCCTGGATCATTGCCAGCGCTCCTTGTGGTTTAAGGCCCACCCTGAAACCAGGGGGCTTCTTTCGGCTTTATGGTTCATTGCGGCTGGGGCAGCTGCTTTCACTGATTCTAACGAGAGATGTGTAAGAGGGAGTGGAACCACAGCTTATTTATGGCAAGGTGAAAGAGATCTGAAACCCAAAAAGGTTCTTTTTTGTGATTCTGACAGAGCATACAATTTAAAAATAAATAAATCAATTTTGCTTCATTCTCATGGTGTTCTTTGTAGATGTGTGGAGCACTATATGACAGGAAATAGTGGATAATGGATAACATTCTTGTAAAACTGCTGCCATATAGTGTGATAGAAAAAAATATTGCCTTGCTCATAATGTTTGATTTTCTCAATACCAGCAAATTGGTTATAGAATAAGCTGGATTCATAAATCCTTGTAATGTTGAGGAGGGGCCTCATTATAAAGGCAAAATTAAGCATTGCCCCAACTAGGTTTTACACTATTTCTCTGTGGGTGTCCTTGTCATTCATATCTATAGTTACGTATATGATATCTCTCAAAGTTTGTTATTTTGTATTGTCTGACGAAGGGGGTAACACCCGAAACGTTACATTAAATGGTAACTTTGAAAATCCTGCCGAGTGCATCCCTTTTCTTCACTACTATATATATATATATATATATATATATATATATATATATATATATAAAACATTTTCTTCTATGTGAAGATCACTGAAATGTAATATATTCATAACTACCTTTCGGGTTTAGGCCTAATGCCTAATATCTGATGCTCTGGAGTTAGCATGCATAGGGTTTTGCTTCAGCGCAAACAATTTACTTTCAACTTGTAATACGAGCACAAACCCACCCGCAAACAAAGTTTACTTTGAGTGGTGTTTGTGTGCAAGCGGAAAATAAAAAAATAGCGCACCACTTGTTATCTGGCCCTTATTGTGTATGCAGATATTTTGTAATGCAGTGCTTAATTGCTAATATATCCTGTGCATATGTATAATATTTACTTTGTATGCAGATCTTTTGTAATGCAGTGCTTAATTGCTAATATATCCTGTGCATATGTATAATATTTACTGTGTATGCAGATTGTTTGTAATGCAGTGCTTAATTGCTAATATATCCTGTGCATATGTATAATATTTACTGTGTATGCAGATTGTTTGTAATGCAGTGCTTAATTGCTAATATATCCTGTGCATATGTATAATATTTACTTTGTATGCAGATCTTTTGTAATGCAGTGCTTAATTGCTAATATATCCTGTGCATATGTATAATATTTACTGTGTATGCAGATTGTTTGTAATGCAGTGCTTAATTGCTAATATATCCTGTGCATATGTATAATATTTACTGTGTATGCAGATTGTTTGTAATGCAGTGCTTAATTGCTAATATATCCTGTGCATATGTATAATATTTACTGTTTATGCAGATTGTTTGCAATGCAGTGCTTAATTGCTAATTTATCCTGTGCATATGTATAATATTTACTGTGTATGCAGATTGTTTGTAATGCAGTCTATAATATTTACTGAAGAAGAGATCGAGGGGGTGTTCCGGTACACGGTTAAAGACTCCAAACAGTGCAGCAGAACATAAAACAGCTACTGCTGCCCAAACATACCCGGAGAGCCTTAGCAGATGGCGGATCAGACCGGAAAACAGCAAAATAGAGGCACAAATTGCAGGCTCTGCTCAGTTAGTATAAAGTTAAAAAAATAAACTTTATTAATTCCAATATAAAAATGAAGTGTTCCCAGACAAAGGACATACACAGGAAGGACTGTCTTACGCGTTTCACGCACCCTGGTGGCGCTTAATCATAGACTGGAGGAACAGGAAAGGGGCAGCCAATTTATGCAAAAAGCAACAGTTGATTAACCCCTTACTGCTCACAAAAAAATTAAAAACACATTCAATATAAAGCACAAATAAAAAAACAGCATTGCTTAATAGTATAATCACAGTGATGTGGATGGCATAACAGTACACATAGGTATACAAACATACTAAACTATATAAAATAGATATGCTAAATAAATTTGCATTTCAAAAGAAAGGGGGATTAGTCAAAGGGATGAATGAATAATATGCTCATAAAAAAGACTAGTATATGGATAAGGAAAAAAGAAAGTGAATGTATATACTGTGTGAATAACATATATTTGTGTTGTAAATAGCATAATAGGCATCAGTCATCAATAAAGTAACTGATGTCAAATTCTCTATTCAAACCTAAAGGTGTTTTGGTTTGTAGTTTGAGAATCCAAAACAATTCTCTTTTGTCTAAAATGTTGTGTTTGTTGCCCCCTCTGATGGGTACCTGAGCCAAATCAATTGCTTGGACAGATATATCAGCTTTTTTTGTAAAGTGAATGCCATTGAAGTGGCTGAGAACAGCAGACTCTTTAACCTAGTTCTTTACATCCCTAATGTGTTCTCTTACTCTTTTTCTTAGTTCCCTAGATGTTTGACCTGTGTATTGGTTTTTACATAGATTGCACGTTAGCAAATACTACCCATTGAGTACCACAGTTGGCATAAAAGTTAATGTCAAATGTTTGATTGGTGACACTGGAGGTAAACGTATTGCCTTTTAGAATTAAGGCACAAGTGTTGCAGTTTTTGCTGCCGCACTTGAAATTCCCTTTATGTGATAGCCACCTAGATTCTGGCTCAGGTATATTCCTTTCAACCACGCTCTGAGAAAGTGACTGGCCCAAAGTTCTAGGTTTTTTAGGGACAAATTTACATTTGCCAACACAGTATTTAAGTATTTCGTCCCCTAGTAGGAGATGCATATGTTTTTTGAGAATTTTGACAATAGAATCAAATTGTGTGGTGTATTCTGTGGTAAACACCACCAAATCTGAGAAAACATTATGATTAGGTTCTTTATGGGATTTTTTATTATCATCAATTTTAAAAGTTTTAACCTGTTGGCGACATTTGGCTAAAGTCTCCCTCCTATATCATCTTTGTACCAATCGGTTTTCAAGCTCTATGGCTTGTTGATCGTAAATCCTATCTGATTTGGTGTTGCGTCTGAGTTTGATAAATTGGCCTTTTGGGATGGCTGCGACCAGATGTTTGGGATGCTGTGATGTGGCATTTAGAATTGTGTTCCCTGAAGTGGGTTTTCTGAAAGTTGTTGTGCTTATTTCATTTGACCATCTTCAATATGTAAGGTCAAATC
Source organism: Bombina bombina (assembly GCF_027579735.1). Classification (NCBI taxonomy): domain Eukaryota; kingdom Metazoa; phylum Chordata; class Amphibia; order Anura; family Bombinatoridae; genus Bombina; species Bombina bombina. The sequence goes on along the minus strand of NC_069510.1, from coordinate 117,347,151 downwards.
TAAAAAATTAACCTCTGTGTTGCTATAAGTTCCACTAAATTTAAGTCCCATGTTGTTGCTATTTAGATACTGCATGAATTCATGGAACGAGGAGTCATCAAGTGTAAAGATGATTGGTAAATAGTGTGGATCTCAACTGCAAATTGACTCACAATATATAATTTGTGTTTGTATCACTAATGTTATGGTTATCACTATAAATGAGTGAAAACCAAAATACTTAGTGAATGAGATTTAATCAGTACTTGTAAGCATACAAATATTTTTAGGTCCAGGCAGTGTTCATTATACAGGGAGTGCAGAATTATTAGGCAAATTAGTATTTTGACCACATCATCCTCTTTATGCATGTTGTCTTACTCCAAGCTGTATAGGCTCGAAAGCCTACTACCAATTAAGCATATTAGGTGATGTGCATCTCTGTAATGAGAAGGGGTGTGGTCTAATGACATCAACACCCTATATCAGGTGTGCATAATTATTAGGCAACTTCCTTTCCTTTGGCAAAATGGGTCAAAAGAAGGACTTGACAGGCTCAGAAAAGTCAAAAATAGTGAGATATCTTGCAGAGGGATGCAGCACTCTTAAAATTGCAAAGCTTCTGAAGCGTGATCATCGAACAATCAAGCGTTTCATTCAAAATAGTCAACAGGGTCGCAAGAAGCGTGTGGAAAAACCAAGGTGCAAAATAACTGCCCATGAACTGAGAAAAGTCAAGCGTGCAGCTGCCAAGATGCCACTTGCCACCAGTTTGGCCATATTTCAGAGCTGCAACATCACTGGAGTGCCCAAAAGCACAAGGTGTGCAATACTCAGAGACATGGCCAAGGTAAGAAAGGCTGAAAGACGACCACCACTGAACAAGACACACAAGCTGAAACGTCAAGACTGGGCCAAGAAATATCTCAAGACTGATTTTTCTAAGGTTTTATGGACTGATGAAATGAGAGTGAGTCTTGATGGGCCAGATGGATGGGTCCGTGGCTGGATTGGTAAAGGGCAGAGAGCTCCAGTCCGACTCAGACGCCAGCAAGGTGGAGGTGGAGTACTGGTTTGGGCTGGTATCATCAAAGATGAGCTTGTGGGGCCTTTTCGGTTGAGGATGGAGTCAAGCTCAACTCCCAGTCCTACTGCCAGTTTCTGGAAGACACCTTCTTCAAGCAGTGGTACAGGAAGAAGTCTGCATCCTTCAAGAAAAACATGATTTTCATGCAGGACAATGCTCCATCACACGCGTCCAAGTACTCCACAGCGTGGCTGGCAAGAAAGGGTATAAAAGAAGAAAATCTAATGACATGGCCTCCTTGTTCACCTGATCTGAACCCCATTGAGAACCTGTGGTCCATCATCAAATGTGAGATTTACAAGGAGGGAAAACAGTACACCTCTCTGAACAGTGTCTGGGAGGCTGTGGTTGCTGCTGCACGCAATGTTGATGGTGAACAGATCAAAACACTGACAGAATCCATGGATGGCAGGCTTTTGAGTGTCCTTGCAAAGAAAGGTGGCTATATTGGTCACTGATTTGTTTTTGTTTTGTTTTTGAATGTCAGAAATGTATATTTGTGAATGTTGAGATGTTATATTGGTTTCACTGGTAAAAATAAATAATTGAAATGGGTATATATTTGTTTTTTGTTAAGTTGCCTAATAATTATGCACAGTAATAGTCACCTGCACACACAGATATCCCCCTAAAATAGCTATAACTAAAAACAAACTAAAAACTACTTCCAAAACTATTCAGCTTTGATATTAATGAGTTTTTTGGGTTCATTGAGAACATGGTTGTTGTTCAATAATAAAATGAATCCTCAAAAATACAACTTGCCTAATAATTCTGCACTCCCTGTATAGTAATATCACTGCTAAATAACAGGAAGTAATTATCAGGATGATTCAAATCTCCCTGATTATAATATGTTATATGAGTTAGTTCTCCATATGATATAAGATTACATTATATAGTATTAGAGTTACAATCACAGGAATATGGTTCAGTTCCTAGGGAAATGATACTGTTTGATCTTTTGTCTGAGAGTTCATAAACAATGTAACGATCCCAATGTATCTATAAAGTTCTAAAGAATACTGCTTGATCTATTACTGAGAGTTCATAAACAGTACCTTACTCTGTGAATCCCGCAGCGTATGAAGATTCCTCTCAGCTCTCCTGTTGTTTAGGGGAGCTGCGTTGAGTAGCGAGGAGTAACTTCCTAGGTTCTTGCAGTTCCGTAGGTATGTGGCGTCACAGTGGAAGGCGGAACAATGACGTTTGTTATTTCAATATTCACCTAGATTAATTGTTTCAGATATTCTCTACTTTGTAGCAATAAATATATATTCCACTTTTACGGTACTCCTAGGCTCTAAGTTGTAACTTGGTGTCTCTGAATAACGATTGATACGGAGCAACTTGACTATGCAGAAACAGGTTAACAGCAACGGCTGCAGAACCTCAGTGAGAGTTTTAACTCTTGAGACAGGAATTTGATAGCTTGTTCTCCGTTTTGATTATCTGACAGGGAGGAAACGATTACTATTAACAGGTCAGTGTGTATTCCACAAGACAGGCTCAGTATCAGAGCAAATGCTATCACATACTACTAAACAATACTAAGCACCAGATTGAGGGTGCGGCAGTGATTTAAAGGGTGAGTGGGCATGACTTCTGAGTTAAAGGTGCAGTAATAAGGTAGTGAATTGATATCAACTACTCAATCCTGACATCAAGAGGTCTTTTGACAATGAACAGCAAGTCATCAATATATCTTACAAACATGATGATGTCCTCATGCCATGGATTCTGCAAACTATAGATGTAATTGAGTTCCCACCACGCAACATATAAATTGGCAAACGATGGGGAAAATGTTGCCCATATCGCCGTGCCACAGATTTGCTGGTAAAACTCTTGATTGAATAAAAAAAATTGTGTCACCAATGAAACATTTGGTAGCATTATCCAAATTGAATTCCTTGGTTAAAAACAGTTCAATAATTTGGACTCCCAAGAGATGAGGAATACATGTGTATAGGGAGGAGATATCCACCACTGTGAAGTTTGGCTGCCATTGAATGTGTTCTAGACTTTCAAGGAGATGAGAGCTGTCCTCCAGGTAGTTCAACTGCCTCTGAGCAATGGGTTGTAAAATTGCATCTAGCCATGCTACTCGGAGGACGCCCACAATCCTTGTGCACCTTTGGCACATGATAAAAAATTGGAATTATTGGATTGGCAGGAACTAAAATATTCAAATCCTTCATGCCAAAGATGCCCAAGGAAATACCATGTTCAACCAAACGTGACAATTCCTTCTTGAATGTCGCTGTCGGATTGGATGGTAATATATGATAGATGCCACCATCTGACAATTGTCTGCTGGCCTCTGAAAAATAGAAATCCTTGTCCATGATGACAATGCTTCCGCCCTTGTCTGAATTTTTAATTACAATATCATCAGAGCAGGCGGACAGGGTTATGGAGCAGCGTTTCGCCAGCAACACAGGGCCTCAAGCTCCATTCGGAGCTTGATAGATAGGCCCCCACATGTCTAGAACCCAGAGAATACACGTTTTGCTCTATTTAGTGAGATAACTGTAACAAAACAGACGTGCAAGTATCTTATACTTATTTAAGTAAACCATTTTGCAGCCGTGTTCATTAAGTATTGCTTTTTTCCATTTTGCTAGCGGTTCATGTTTGATGTGGGCATAATGTCACAAAATGGCCTCCTCATGCAACTACAAATGTTAAAGAGGCAGTCTTCTCCAAAATTTTTATTATAAAATAGATCCCTTTATTACCTATTCCCCAGTTTTGCAAAACCAACACGGTTATATTAATACACTTGTTACTTCTGTGAATACCCTGTATCTAGGCCTCTACAGACTGCTCCCTTATTTTAGTGCTATTTACAGACTTGTATTTTAGCTATTTAGTGCTGACTCATAAATAACTCCACGGGAGTGAGCATGACGTTAACTATATGGCACACATGAACTAGCACTGTCTTTCTGTGAAAAGCTGCTCACTTGGCTACATTGTATATTTAGTTTTCAAAAATCACTAGGTTGTAATGATAAAAAGGTCATTGAACCATGATAAAAAAAAACAGAGAAGCTATGTACAATGGAGCCTATTTAATGCTATGCATACTTTTTAAGCAGATGTAAACTGTTCAATATAGCAAGCAAACATATGTAGTGCCAGAAGTCTCCCTTACTGACAGATGTTTCTTTGTTTAAGGACTTCTGAGTGTTGTATGATGTCATCAAATTATTATTATTTTTGTGGTAATTTAAGGCACCTGGTTTATTCCAGGGACGACAGCTAGGAAGTGCCTGTGTGCAGTATCATGGAACTAAATGTAGTGCAGGAAGCTGTATTAGTTAATACAATGAAAAATAATGCATTCAAACAGACATCCTCAAAAGTGGCCCTCCAGAGGTTTTGGAACTACATTTTCAATGATGCTCAGCCAGCTGATATGCTGGCTGAGCATCATGGGAAATGTAGTTCCAAAACCTCTGGAGGGCCAAGTTTGAGACTGTCTGCATTAAAGGGACACAAAACCCACATATTTTCTCTCATGAGCACAGATAGAGCATGCAATTTTAAGCAACTTTCTAATTTACTTCTATTATCAATTAATAGTTGCTTAAAATTGCATGCTTTAGCTGTGCTCCTTTAAATCAGTGATGACAAGCATATACAGTAATGGATATATCATAGTGTGCAATAGAGACGTATACACTGAAGAGGATGACATATATTGTGTTTGTGAATACACCAGAGAGGATGGGGTGTAATTGTAAGGATAAAGAACTATAAGTACATATGGTCCAGTGCTCCGTATCTTCTGCTTATGGTCAAATCTGATATTGAAATCCTGAGCTAAGGTCAGAGCAGTGTTGAATGAAGAAGGACCTGAGATTAATGCAGCATGGAAGGAGAAGTGGGCTAAATTTAGCACAGCAGGAACTTATGCTAATCTGTGTACATACTCTGTAAACTTCACTTTGGGCAGAGCTATTTGAGTTTTTAGTATTAGAAGTGATCCTGTGGCTGTTTTGGCTTAAAAACATCCACAAGAAATGTTAAAGGGCCCATGAGACCGGTACTCTGTATTTGGTTATTCTTCTAAGAAGACCTGGCATTTATGCTTACGTTCCTTCTTGATATGACCCTTACCTGCTTACTGGACTATGCGTTTGTCTTTGTTCTGACCTGTACTGTTTATTTGGAACTGATTAACTTGTGGCTGACCCCTGGCTTTTGTGACTTATTCTTATTCTTCTGCCTATTTTCTATTGAATCACCTGGTTCCTGACATTGGCCTATCCTCCCTATACACTTCTGAGATTCAAGAACTTGTCCTGCACAGCTTACATCGTTTTGACCTCAGCTTGTTCCTAAGAATCGTCTGCCAATCATCTCTGTCAATCTGGTTCCAGCACTTAAACAAGTTACCCCTTTAATACCTTATACAGTTAGACCTTAGATCAGATGCATGGCCCCTGCTGCCCCCTTTATTTCCAAATGGACTTCAGATTAAATAAATGTCCCTGCAGCTTCCTGTATGCCAGGTAATATTGCTATGCTCCCATCACCTAAAGACATGAAGTTCCTAAAAACTACACCTTCCAGTCTTTAATCTGCATTCCTTCCATGCATGTTGGTCCTCAAACCCCCTTTCTTATCTCTGCTAGGCAGTTTCTACTTCAACATACAGAATAAATATCAGATTATGTCAAGCTAGTCAGTATGGTGTGTGTAAGTCTATGATTGGCTGATGACTATCACATGATACAAATGATACAGTGGAATGGAAGAAATCTTGAAATTTGTCAGAACCAAATCTACTTCTCATATCAAGTGATATTGCGTTGTCTTTTTATTATGCATTGGCTGACTATGCAATTCTACTGCATTTAATTGTAATTTAAGCAATTCCTCCTGCAAGCTAAATATAAAAATAAGTCATTCAAAATATTTTATTCTGCAATCCATTAAAAACAAAAGATGTATTTTGGGACCTGTAAAATAAACCATGCAAAATAAAGCTGGTAGATTGTTTTTCTTTATTTTTAAATTTGTAACATTTTAATGAGTTTTTTTTTTACAATAAATATTTAGACCTGTATCTTCAGTTCATGTTTTATGTAAAGGATACAGCTACAATCACATAATAACTGATGACTTTCCAGGAAAGTGGAAACTGCGGATCTTTTCAAGGCGTTGTTATCACAAGATCCCAAGAGGTTAAATGTAAGAGAAAAGCCTCTGTAGACTGAATTAAATATGATGTATAAATAGAATGTTATTGTCTGTTTTTGTTTGCATAACAGAGTAACTCAGGAATATGAACTCTCTGTGTCCGAAAGTTTTCACGCTCAGGCGAACACATAAATACTTGTATAAACTGTACACATACAAACATTTGCTACAAAATTCGAAGTTACATTTTGCCATACAAATCGCCTTTAAAGGGGCACCTACAAAATAATGTTAAATAATTCTGCACAAAGTGCAGAATTATATAACATTAGCTTAGCGCCAAATATATACAACAAAGTGTTGCTGAGATTTTTTACTACAAAGTTCAATTTTGCAGAACGCCGCTCCTAGCTCTACTGAGCGGGTCTGTTTTTCTTAAGCGCATCACGGGCACGCTGTCTGGTCACATCGTGTCCGATCGCACCTTTAAAATGAATGTAGCTCGCTCCCTCTACAAGACCAGAGCAGGAGCGAGTTACATTCATTTTAATGGCGCTGTGACCAGACAGCGTGCCCGTGATGCGCTTAAGAAAAAGCAGACTCGCTCATACAGCCAGGAGCTTTGCATTCTGCAAAACTCAACTTCGTAGTAAAAAATCTCAGAACACTTTGTTGTATATACTTGGCACTAAGCTAATGTTACATAACATTATTTTGTAGGTTTACTGCTCCTTTAAATTTACTGAAAAATAGTATTCAATGTATACGTTAAAACTTTTGTGTACATTAAACAGTAGTTTTCATAAATGAAAAGTTTACAATATTTACGACGAGTTAACATCCTAAGCTTCCTTGTATGCGACACAAAAACCAATGAGACACTGGTAGAGTATGTGCCTGAGTAGCACTCAACAACACTTTAAGAAAGTGGACACTCTGGATAGTGGAGGAGAAATTATTATGCTCCGGATGAAGGGGTTAAAACTTAACTTTTGTTATCAAAATAAAAAAAATAAAAAAATGAAACCTAAAAACACAGTGTAATGATATCTTGTGTCACACAATTACAGGACTGCTGTATCCCCTGGTGTGGGAGTATATCACGTATGAAGTTGTTACAAGTAAGTTAGCGCTGCAGAATCTGTTGGCGCTCTACAAATAACCGATAATAATAATAAGTGGTAAGCCAGTTAGTCATAAGTGGAGTTCTTGCCTTACAAGGTTGTCTACCTCAGGGGGTGGAATCGAGAATGCCACAATATTGCAGTTAAATAGTGCAAAAAATAGAGCCACTATTAATCACTTAATAAATAGGAGCTCACATATATTAATTTATTACCAAACCCAAAGAAATCTCATACTGGGGGCTGAGCTCCTAAACAAAAACCTTCCTTGTATATCTGTTGTAAAATGTGAGTGGTCTGAGCATGGGCATTCCTTTGGCTTGTATCAAGGAGCTTTCCAAGACAATTGGTTTTGGAATTATCTAAGCATATTATGCCTTTATGTTTTACTGTTTCATCTCGCTGAATGCAGGCTGCTGAGTTTATTTTAAATTCCCTTTAAAACTGTATAATTTGATTTGTATTTCATGTCGGGATAGCACACATGAGAATATGTGATCAGATTTACACGCGAGTAGGGTGTTAGGTTTTTTTCCCTCTCTTTTTCTCCATTGACTTCTACGGGGGAAAATGGTTTACTTTTAATATAATCATTGAAATAATTATAATAATTATAATACAAGCTCAACCCGACACGTGAAAAAAGCTTACTTCTAGTGCAGTTAACAGTCAAGTGGGAGAGTTAAATAGCGCTCCACTCGTAATCTGGTCCTATATGGCCAAAAGTATGTTCACGCCTCTACTAATTATTGAGTTCAGGTCTCAGCCACACCCATTGATAACAGGGGAATAAAGCACATAGCCATGAAATATCCATAGGCAAACATTGATGGTACAATGGGTCCTACTTAAAGGGACACTGAACCCAATTTTTTTTCTTTTGTGATTCAGATAGAGCATGCAATTTTAAACAACTTTCTAATTTACTCCTATTATCAATTTTTCTTAGTTCTCTTGCTATCTTTATTTGAAAAAGAAGGCATCTAAGCTTTTTTTTCGTTCAGGACTCTGGATAGCACTTTTTTATTGGTGGATGCAATTTATCCACCAATCAGCAAGGACAAACCAGGTTGTTCACCAAAAATGGTCCGGCATCTAAACTTACATTCTTGCATTTCAAATAAAGATACCAAGAAAATGAAGAAAATTTTGTAATAGGAGTAAATTAGAAAGTTGCTTAAAATTTCATGCTCTATCTGAATCACGAAAGAAAAATTTGGGTTCAGTGTCCCTTTAAGTGCTTAGTAATCTTAATGGGATAAGAAACCCAAACATTTGCTTTTGGGATTCAGACAGAGCAAACCATTTTAAAAAAGTTTCCAATTTACTTCTAATATTAAATTTGCTTAATTCCCATGATATTCTTTGTTGAAGAGATACCTAGGTAGGCATCTGGAGCACTATATTGCAGGAAATAGTGCTGCCATTTTATCCTCTTGGAAATGGATAACCTTCTTGCAAAACTGCTGCCACATAGCGCTCCATAAATGGGCCGGCTCCTAAGCATAAGTCCCTGCTTTTCAACAAGAGATACCAAGAGAACAAAGAAAAATTGTTAATAGAAATAAATTAGAACATTGTTTAAAATTGCATGCTCTTTCTGAGCCGTGAAAGTTTAATTTGGGGTTTCATATCCCTTTAAATTTGGCACTGTCATAGGATGCCACCTCTGCCACAAGTCTGTTTGTGAAATTTCCGTCCTATTAGATTTACCCCAGTCAACTGTAAGTGCTATTAATGTGAAGTGGAAGCGTCTAGGAGCGACATCAGCCGAGCCTGGTAGACCCCACAAACTCACAGAGCTGGGCTGATGAGTATTGAAGCAGATACAAATTGCTTATCATCTATTATATCACTCACTGCAGAGTTCCAAACTTCCTCTGAAAGCAACATCAGCATAAGAACTGTGTGTCAGGAGCTCCCTGAAATGGATTTCTGGAGTGTAAAGCACGTCGCCACTGGACTCGGAAGCAGTGGTAACATGTTCTTTGGAGTAATAAAACACCTTAATTTCTAGCTGTCTGATGGAAGAATCTGGGTGTGGTGATTGCCAGGAGAATGCTACCTAGTAACATGTATAGTGCATACTGTAAGGTTTGGAGGAGGAGGGATAATGGTCTGGAACTTTTTTCATGGTTTAGAATAGGACTCTTAGTTCCAGTGAATGGTCATCTTAATGCTACAGGATACAAAGTCATTTTAGACAGCTGGGTGCTTTCAACTTTGTGACAACAGTTTGGGAAAGACCCTTTCCTTATCCAGCATGGCTGTGCTTCTGTGCAGAAAGTGAGGTCCATGAAGACATGTATCTTCTGCATCCACACTACCCCCCCGCCGAATCCTGCTCAATATATATATATACAAAAAAAATTGAATATTTATTACAAATCTTCTTAAAAACAGGCATTGAGTAAAAGTAGTGAATGTGGGCACACACTAACTTAATTAATATATGGTTTGACAAGTCTGGTGTAGAGGAACTTGAGTGGTCTACTCCTTTGAACAACCTTGAGATGAATTGGAATTCAAATTGCCACCCAAACCTTCTTACCATCATTAGTGTCTGACCTCTCTTTGGGCTGAATGGGCACAAATTTACACAGACACACTCCAATATCTTGTGGAAAGCCTTCCCATAAGATTGGAGGCTGTTATATCCACAAAGGAGTGTCCAACTCCATATTAATGCCCATGGTTTTGGAAATAGATGACCAACAAACTCATATAGGTGTGATGATCTGGTGTCCACTAACTTTGGCCATCTAGTGTATTTGCGTAGTATATCTAAACATTAAACATTACCCATAAAAATAAACTATTTAAAAGCATTTGACTCTTTTCTTTATGATTCAGACCGAGCATACAATTTAATTTTTTTTTCCCAATATACTTTTATGATGAAATTTGCTTTGTTCCAATGATATTCTTAGTTGAAAAGATACCTAGGTATGTGTCTAGAGCACAACGGCAGTAAATAGTGTTGTCATCTAGTGCTCTTGCAAATGGATACTATTCTTGCAAAATTGCTGTCATATACACAAGTGCACACTCCTCAGCTTATGTCCCTGCTTTTCAATAAAAGATACCAAGAGAACAAAGAAACATTTTTTTAAAAAAAAAAGAGAAGTAAATTAGCAAGTTGTTTAAAGTAGCGTGCTCTATGTTAATCATGAAAGAAAAAAAATGGATTTCTTATCCTTTTAACCCCTTCACGACCTTAGAGCGTTCCATGCCAGTCTAACTTTTTTAGCAGAATTTGCAAGGCTATAAAAACACATAAATACACATGTATACACATATATACACTTATATACACATATAAACACATAAATACACATATATACACATGTATACACATATATACACATATATACACATATAAACACATAAATACACATATATACACATATATACACATATAAACACATAAATACACATATATACACATATATACACATATATACACATATATACACATATATACACATATATACACATATAAACACATAAATACACATATATACACATATATACACATATATACACATATATACACATATATACACATATAAACACATAAATACACATATATACACATATATACACATATAAACACATAAATACACATGTATACACATATATACACATATATACACATATATACACATATAAACACATAAATACACATATATACACATATATACACATATAAACACATAAATACACATATATACACATATATACACATATAAACACATAAATACACATGTATACACATATATACACATATATACACATATAAACACATAAATACACATGTATACACTTATATACACATATAAACACATAAATACACATGTATACACATATATACACATATATACACATATAAACACATAAATACACATATATACACATATATACACATATAAACACATAAATACACATGTATACACTTATATACACATATAAACACATAAATACACATGTATACACATATATACACATATAAACACATAAATACACATGTATACACATATATACACATATATACACATATAAACACATAAATACACATGTATACACTTATATACACATATAAACACATAAATACACATGTATACACATATATACACATATATACACATATAAACACATAAATACACATGTATACACATATATACACATATATACACATATAAACACATAAATACACATATATACACACACCACCAGCACCTAACAGCAGTAGGCTTTAAAGCCCTTTGGACGGCATGTAACATCCTAACTTTTGCGACCAATCAGGAGCCAATCGAAACACATGGTCACAGTGACGATCGTGTGCTTCTTTTTTATGTTTCCGATCCGAACTTGGATGGATGTGTCCGTCTTGAAGGGGTTATAAGATCAAAACAATCTTTGGGGCATATTTATCAAGCTACGTATGGAGCTTGACGCCCCTTGATGGCTCGCCGGAAACAGAAGTTTTAAAGCAGCGGTCTAAAGACCGCTGCTCCATCACTTGTACGCTTGCTCTGAGGCGGCGGACAGAAATCAATCCGATCAAATACGATCAGGTTGATTGACATCCCCTGCTAGTGGCCGATTGGGTGCAAATCTGCAGGGGGTGGCATTGCACCAGCAGTTCACAAGAACTGCTGGTGCAATGATAAATGCCGACAGCGTATTTTATTGTGCTTTGCAGATATTGTGTTTTGTTTACAAATTGAAGGCTTGTGGCAACCCTGTGTCAAGCAAGTCTATAGGCACCATTTTTTCCCAACATATACAGGGAGTGCAGAATTATTAGGCAAGTTGTATTTTTGAGGATTAATTTTATTATTGAACAACAACCATGTCCTCAATGAACCCAAAAAACTCATTAATATCAAAGCTGAATAGTTTTGGAAGTAGTTTTTAGTTTGTTTTTAGTTTTAGCTATTTTAGGGGGATAACTGTGTGTGCAGGTGACTATTACTGTGCATAATTATTAGGCAACTTAACAAAAAACAAATATATACCCATTTCAATTATTTATTTTTACCAGTGAAACCAATATAACATCTCAACATTCACAAATATACATTTCTCACATTCAAAAACAAAACAAAAACAAATCAGTGACCAATATAGCCACCTTTCTTTGCAAGGACACTCAAAAGCCTGCCATCCATGGATTCTGTCAGTGTTTTGATCTGTTCACCATCAACATTGCGTGCAGCAGCAACCACAGCCTCCCAGACACTGTTCAGAGAGGTGTACTGTTTTCCCTCCTTGTAAATCTCACATTTGATGATGGACCACAGGTTCTCAATGGGGTTCAGATCAGGTGAACAAGGAGGCCATGTCATTAGATTTTCTTCTTTTATACCCTTTCTTGCCAGCCACGCTGTGGAGTACTTGGACGCGTGTGATGAGCATTGTCCTGCATGAAAATCATGTTTTTCTTGAAGGATGCAGACTTCTTCCTGTACAACTGCTTGAAGAAGGTGTCTTCCAGAAACTGGCAGTAGAACTGGGAGTTGAGCTTGACTCCATCCTCAACCCGAAAAGGCCCCACAAGCTCATCTTTGATGATACCAGCCCAAACCAGTACTCCACCTCCACCTTGCTGGCGTCTGAGTCGGACTGGAGCTCTCTGCCCTTTACCAATCCAGCCACGGGCCCATCCATCTGGCCCATCAAGACTCACTCTCATTTCATCAGTCCATAAAACCTTAGAAAAATCAGTCTTGAGATATTTCTTGGCCCAGTCTTGACGTTTCAGCTTGTGTGTCTTGTTCAGTGGTGGTCGTCTTTCAGCCTTTCTTACCTTGGCCATGTCTCTGAGTATTGCACACCTTGTGCTTTTGGGCACTCCAGTGATGTTGCAGCTCTGAAATATGGCCAAACTGGTGGCAAGTGGCATCTTGGCAGCTGCACGCTTGACTTTTCTCAGTTCATGGGCAGTTATTTTGCGCCTTGGTTTTTCCACACGCTTCTTGCGACCCTGTTGACTATTTTGAATGAAACGCTTGATTGTTCAATGATCACGCTTCAGAAGCTTTGCAATTTTAAGAGTGCTGCATCCCTCTGCAAGATATCTCACTATTTTTGACTTTTCTGAGCCTGTCAAGTCCTTCTTTTGACCCATTTTGCCAAAGGAAAGGAAGTTGCCTAATAATTATGCACACCTGATATAGGGTGTTGATGTCATTAGACCACACCCCTTCTCATTACAGAGATGCACATCACCTAATATGCTTAATTGGTAGTAGGCTTTCGAGCCTATACAGCTTGGAGTAAGACAACATGCATAAAGAGGATGATGTGGTCAAAATACTCATTTGCCTAATAATTCTGCACTCCCTGTACACATATAAACACATAAATACACATGTATTCAAACACAAGCTATAACTATTTCCACTCCCACTGCATCATGTGACAGCCATCAGCCAATCACAAGTGCATACAAGTTTTATTCTGTGAATTCTTGCACATGCTCAGTAGGAGCTGGTGACTCAAAAAGTGTAAATATAAAAAGACTGTGCACATTTTGTTAATGGAATTAAATTGGAAAGTTGTTTAAAATTGTGTGCTCTGCCTGAATCATGAAAGTTTAATTTTGACTTGAGTGTCCCTTTAAGAGATAGCTAATTCAATTTTCTTGCTCTGCGCTTCACTGCACTTTACTTAATCTAAGAAATTTACTGCAAGGAATGATCAGTATGTGGTCAGACTCAGTGATGGGATAACTACACTAACACATATCTTCCCTGTGTGGCACGAGATGGAACTGCCAGCATGCAGGATGTTTCATTTAAATATGATGAACAGGCATTCTCTGTACTGTGCTCATCATAGGAACACTAAAGTGATGCAAAAAAGGGACATAAACCCAACATTTTTCTGTAATAATTCAGATAGAGCATGTGATTTTAAACAGCTTTCCAGTTTATTTCTATTATGAAATTTGCTTTGTTCTCTTTGATTCCTTTGATGAAGGAGCAGCGATGCACTACAGGGAGCTAGCTAAACATATGGAGTGAGCCATTGACATATATGGGCAGCCACCAATCAGCAACTAGCTGTGCCTACCTAGGTATGTGTTTCTACAAAGGACAGCAAGAGACAAAAGCCAATTAGATTTTAGAAGTAAATTGGAAAGTTGTTTAAAATGGTATGCTCTATCTGAATCAATAAAGACACATTTGAGGTTTCATGTCCTTTGAAAAGATTTTTTTAACTAACTATGGCTGACAATGGTGTCTAAAAATCGAATATTCATTTTTTTATATACTGATTATTGATAATCTATTTGACACTCTTTTACTTGCCATTTAAATAATCCCCGTTCATCTGTAAATGTCTTGTGATGAGAATCGCTCTATTCACATCTTTTAATTTGCTTATTTATTTAATGTCCAATGTGCCTACCCTTACACCGCCCGTTTTACCATTACGTAGTGCAGTCATTGTATTTCCTGTCTGCGTTTTTTGACTAAAAGAGCAGGATGTGTGTTTGACCTGATAACATTTTATTGTCTTATTTTAAGCCACCCAACTCACTTTAAGAAGAATTTGTGAATATATAACTCTGTGCCTATGTGTTCGGATCAATGTCGTTTTGGCAAATTTCAGGAAAAAGATGACAAATTTGCCCATTTATATTTCTTGGAAGCAAAATTTAAAGTCCATCTACTACAAAACTCAAAAGAAAGAGAAAAGCAACATATGGCCTCGCATGCTGCTGCTGAAATAGTTAAAATATATTAAAAATATTTTTCACATGGAAAAAAGTTTGTAAAAACTATTTAACCCTTTTACTGCTGAACTATTTCCACACCCCTGTTTGGTCCTTATTGCATTTACAGTTTTAACTTTTTTTTCTTTCTGCAAAGTAACCACACAAATTATACCTCATTTTTTTTCAGCATGCCAAGTATTTTTAGAAAATATCTTTAGTTTTCAGATTTATAATATGGGGAAATGGCACCATATGAACTGCAACATTGTTGTATAATTTTTTATGTTGTATAAAGTAAATAAAAGCACAGGAGTTCTTAAGGGCTAAACTGTCTATACCTTCCCCAGCTATGTGCCAACCCTTGGATAACCCACAATAACTAACTCTCCCAATGAAGACACAGACACCAATTTGGGAGAGAAAACCCCTAACCCCAACTGAGGGACAGGGGTCACATTTATTAACCAAAAAAACTATTAAATATTTATTAAACCAATAACTTAACAATAGCATTTGCCAGCAAGATTAGCTCTGTCCTAAAACTCAAAAGTAAGGTGTGTGACCATCCTATTAGAATCTGGGAGCAATCTAGCAGGGAGCCACCTTAAGCTATCCCCAGTTACTAGAATCCTATTGCTTTACTTTTCACCCCCAAGCTAAGCCCTATTTTGGCGCACTCCACTGCTGTCGCACTGGAAAAGCTGTTCTGTTTTTTAATATGCAATAAGCAGAAGAACGCTCCTGCCCTCGACTCTCACCTGCTCCCTGAGTAAACCTTGTACTTGGCCACTAAGTCACTTATGCGCAAAGTAAAGTAAGCTAACGAAAACGCAGTAGCAAACAACACCACCTCAAAACCAGAACTTTAAACCTCCTCCAAAGCCTCAACCATCTGCACCAATCTCCGCCTAGTAACTGGTTTTCTGATGTCCTTACTTTTGCCTTTTAGCCTCTGTGCTCCCTTGAGGGCAGGCCTAGCCAGGAAGGATTTAGACATTTCCTCAACCCCATACATCTTGGAAAAGAAGGAAATGGCAGCTGCATGACTCCCAATTGCCCTTGGAGAAAGGCATCTGTCATGCAAGCAAGCTAACCACTGCAGAAACAATTGTACCGAAGGGGCCCACCAAAGTGTACCAAGAGAGTGCAAAAATGGCACCCATTCCTCAAAGCACCTACGGTAAGACTGCTAAGTCCTAGGTGCCAGCGACACCCGCAGTAGTAGAACTCACCACTTTCCATAGATTATGGGGAAATTCATCATCATGGCGCAAGCACAGCAACACTAACTGCCTAAGCAAGTAAACCACTGGAGTGGATGAAGCAGACATCCAACTCCCTGGTTCTGCAGGAGATGCACGCAATCTTCAGACTCGGCCCTTCCAAGGAGATGAAAATCATCTAAATAATGGGCTTCCTGACTAAGCCCAGCCTCTTGAACCACTACCAAATGCAATAAGGAGCTGAACAGCTTGAAGTATGTTAAAGAAATTGTACACCTCATTGGCAAGCATCGGACCACGTAAAACTGGCCCTTGAACCCGCAACCCATGAAATAGAAGCTGTCAGGCTAAATTGGGAAAATACAAAACGGGGACTCGATATCCACCTTTGGCATCTCTGCTCTTGGACCTAAGCCGTGTACCAGTGACAATGCAGATTCAAAGGATTGGTAACCTACGGATGTGTCACCTTCATCCAAAGCATCATTGACTGATGACCCTGAAGGGGGAGATATTGCTGGATCAGCCTAAACTTTCCCGGCTCTTTCTTTGGTACCACCCCCAATGGTCAGACCACAAAGATTGTCAATGGAAATTATGTAAAGGGGACTGCCATCCTGCCTAAAGCCACTTCTTTACCTAACTTTTCCTCCACTGCATGGGGGAACTCATAGGCTGACTGTTAATTGCGCATGGAGAAGGAAACTACAGGTCACCTAATAGGGATGTGGAATCCTGGTTCTGAGGAACTCCGCTGCGCTCCTCTTGGGGTAATACCAGAGTAAATTACAGATTTCCATGAGATTCAGTGGTTGTGTGAGCCCTTTCCTGCAGAAGATGGTCTAAACTGCTATCGCCCACTAATTGAGTCCCGTCGCCTGGCATAGTCTGCCCCTGAGGCCCGCAAAAATTGCACAATAAATGCATTTGTGCTTAAAAAGGCACTGCATTCCTCACTGGTACTATTTATTATTCCTCACTTGTACTATTATTATGTCTTGATAGCACCAGCACTCTCTTCCACCTTCTTCCTAAAAGGCCTTCCCCCCCTGATGACAGGCCGATCAATTACATCTAGCTTGGATATTGTCTATAATGTCTATGTACTTCAAAATATTTAAAGCATGCTGTGAATATGCCTCTAAATAACAGGATGCTAACATCCTGACATTTTTATCCCACTTTTCATTCTGGCCACCTAGCCTTTTTGTCGCCCATCCTGTCTTCTGCCATTTCTTGATGCGCCTTCCTAGAGAGCTCTGCAATTTTAACATACCCCCTCCTTTATTTTCCCTGCTACCCTAGGCTTCAGGTGTGCAGCAATGAGTGAACTATACACGGGTAGGTATCCAATGTGCTCACTACTACTGCCCTGGAGGATCCTGTCTGATTTACTGTCTGTGCAGAGGATTTAGCAGGAGTTGATGCCCTGGTCTACCGTACTGGCACCCTTTTTGTCCACCAACTTCCTCACCATTCTAAAAACTTTTGCTGCCCCTTGTCTTTCAATCCTGTGGAGCTATCAGAGTCCCCCATGGAATATGAATTTTCATCCCTCCTGTATGGTGTAACAAGGGACTCACCAGCTCTACAAGAATCCATTGTGTCTGATGGACCAGGAATGGCTACCAAAGGTGTTGCTGTGGACAGCTGCACTGCTGCCGCATCCACCACTGCTCCTGGACCTCCAGTCGCTGACTGGGCCTGGGACTGTGAACCAGTGTCTCCCTGCAGGATCGCAGAGCCTCATCGCTACCTGCAAAACAGAAACGCAAGTGGGGGTATCACAGGAACCAGTGGTGAGGCCCCTATGCTCCCCAAGCTGAACTGCCTCTGTCCTCCCTCTAGCCCGTTGATCATAAGTTATATTTCTTGCAAGCAGCCACTTGCGCAAACTAGCCATACGCTCCACATATCCTGGTCTCCTATGTGCTCCAAAAGAGAAGACAGGGTTAATTCCTGCCTATAATATCTTTATATAAAAGAAAACCATTCCCTTTTTTAAATGAGGAGTCTCATACCCTTTTATTAAATCAGAGAGTGAAAAAGGGGCTCTGTAGTAGCCCATTTGCCTCATCACTAGATACCACTTTGTTTTCTAGTGGGACAAGTGACCCCTCATTTAAAAGAGGTGCGTCTGCACTATGGATCTCATAGTTCAAACAGGGTGGGAGATAGGGGTTCTGTTACAGCTCCCTCATGTTAAACAGCATTATCAGTACTGCTACATATAATCACCGGTTATACATCGATCACCTGTATCTTTCAGTGCCATGTGACTCTGCCTTTTGAAAGTGTAGACTCTGAGGGTGATTTGGCCCTGTAAGTGTCCTGTGTGCTGAGAAACAGGCTTTCAAAGTCCTGCCCAGGGATTTCCTGCCCCCCCCCCTCTGATGTCACCCCTTGTGCACATGGTGACATCACCATGCCTTCCAGGAACAAGCAGAGAGGGGGAAGGAGGCTGCAGTCATAAGCAGCTCTCCCACAATTGATTGCACAAGAACTGGACTTGTCAATCATTAAGGAGTCCACAGCATGATTGTTCTGCACAACTGACATATGTATTGGTCTGTCTTCAAATCCTCTAGAACAAGATTTGTCTCAAAGAAAAAAAAGAGCACACCATCATACAGTACTGTCAACCACAATGCCAGCACTAAATGGAATGTACTTACAGAATATCAGCGATTAAATTCCTTTATTGCCATGTGTGGAGTGAAATAAGTTCAGAAGTTCAAGCTTCAGAAATTTACTTAAAAGAAGATAAAAATGACTCACTGTTTCAGTGTTTATACCACTGTCACAGGGTAGATAAAGTCTGTCCAGAAAAGGACCCTGAGTTTGGGAAGTGACCTTATACACAAACAGCCCCTACACGTAGGGTAAAACACAGGAAGTGACAAATTCACATGATTAACAAACACGTAATTAAAGTCCAAGCCAAAAGTCAAACCATGTGGGCAGAAAACAGAAAATCTGTGTCCAAAAGAGCGGTTAAAGTCCTAGCCAAGGTCGTTAACGCAAGAAATTATTCAGAGCCAGATTAGAGTCCAAAAGCAGGGTCAGGTTCAGTAGAATAAAGCAAAAATAGCGCACCCAGGAATAGTTCTATACACAGGCACTAATTGAAAAGACTGAGCACCTGAAATAGCACGGATGTAAGCGTGTTAAGCCGACCTGGAATTAGCACGACTCCCAGAAGCCATCAATGGGTTTAGCGTTAACGACCACCTTTCTTAAGAGATAATAGAAAAACAATATCAAAAGAGCTTTACTCACAATACAAGTATTTAATGTGGACAGTTAAACTCGTATTTAAGGTACACAATGATTTTAGAAAACAAAGTTGAAATGGTAAACGAGTAAAATTTTGAAGGGTTAAGTATATTTCTATTATAAATAGGGACTCCTTTGAGATATATCAATTTCTTTATGATTAGTATTGGAATGATCTAAGCATATTACGCTTGTAGGTGTCCCTGTTTCAGCTTTCTAAATTTAGGTTGCGAGTTTATTTCAAAATAAGCACTGCGCTTATTTAAGTGAAGAAAAAAGACATATATATTTGTATGTGCATAAGAAAAATGTTGCTATCATTAAGCATATATCCCAATGCTAGTTCATGTGTGTCATATAGATAACATTTTACTCACTCCTGTGGAGTTATTTATGAATTAGCACTGATTGGCTGAAATGCAAGTTTGTAAAAAAGCACTGAGATAAGTCTGCAGAGGCTTAGATACAAGGTGATCACAGAGGTAAAAAGTAAATAAATAAAACATTTGTCCCTTTAAATCACCTCAAACCTATTGTGCACAACCATACAGGGAGTGCAGAATTATTAGGCAAATGAGTATTTTGACCACATCATCCTCTTTATGCATGTTGTCTTACTCCAAGCTGTATAGGCTCGAAAGCCTACTACCAATTAAGCATATTAGGTGATGTGCATCTCTGTAATGAGAAGGGGTGTGGTCTAATGACATCAACACCCTATATCAGGTGTGCATAATTATTAGGCAACTTCCTTTCCTTTGGCAAAATGGGTCAAAAGAAGGACTTGACAGGCTCAGAAAAGTCAAAAATAGTGAGATATCTTGCAGAGGGATGCAGCACTCTTAAAATTGCAAAGCTTCTGAAGCGTGGTCATCGAACAATCAAGCGTTTCATTCAAAATAGTCAACAGGGTCGCAAGAAGCGTGTGGAAAAACCAAGGCGCAAAATAACTGCCCATGAACTGAGAAAAGTCAAGCGTGCAGCTGCCAAGATGCCACTTGCCACCAGTTTGGCCATATTTCAGAGCTGCAACATCACTGGAGTGCCCAAAAGCACAAGGTGTGCAATACTCAGAGACATGGCCAAGGTAAGAAAGGCTGAAAGACGACCACCACTGAACAAGACACACAAGCTGAAACGTCAAGACTGGGCCAAGAAATATCTCAAGACTGATTTTTCTAAGGTTTTATGGACTGATGAAATGAGAGTGAGTCTTGATGGGCCAGATGGATGGGCCCGTGGCTGGATTGGTAAAGGGCAGAGAGCTCCAGTCCGACTCAGACGCCAGCAAGGTGGAGGTGGAGTACTGGTTTGGGCTGGTATCATCAAAGATGAGCTTGTGGGGCCTTTTCGAGTTGAGGATGGAGTCAAGCTCAACTCCCAGTCCTACTGCCAGTTTCTGGAAGACACCTTCTTCAAGCAGTGGTACAGGAAGAAGTCTGCATCCTTCAAGAAAAACATGATTTTCATGCAGGACAATGCTCCATCACACGCGTCCAAGTACTCCACAGCGTGGCTGGCAAGAAAGGGTATAAAAGAAGAAAATCTAATGACATGGCCTCCTTGTTCACCTGATCTGAACCCCATTGAGAACCTGTGGTCCATCATCAAATGTGAGATTTACAAGGAGGGAAAACAGTACACCTCTCTGAACAGTGTCTGGGAGGCTGTGGTTGCTGCTGCACGCAATGTTGATGGTGAACAGATCAAAACACTGACAGAATCCATGGATGGCAGGCTTTTGAGTGTCCTTGCAAAGAAAGGTGGCTATATTGGTCACTGATTTGTTTTTGTTTTGTTTTTGAATGTCAGAAATGTATATTTGTGAATGTTGAGATGTTATATTGGTTTCACTGGTAAAAATAAATAATTGAAATGGGTATATATTTGTTTTTTGTTAAGTTGCCTAATAATTATGCACAGTAATAGTCACCTGCACACACAGATATCCCCCTAAAATAGCTAAAACTAAAAACAAACTAAAAACTACTTCCAAAAATATTCAGCTTTGATATTAATGAGTTTTTTGGGTTCATTGAGAACATGGTTGTTGTTCAATAATAAAATTAATCCTCAAAAATACAACTTGCCTAATAATTCTGCACTCCCTGTATGCTTGTGCTATAGAAATGCTGGCAGTGAACAGAAGCAGACAGAGGGGCCGATTTATCAATGTCTGTCCAACATAAAACGCTGTAGCGTATCATGTCCGACAGACATCGCTGAATGCCAACAGCATACGCTGTCAGCATTTAACATTGCACAAGCAGTTCTGGTAAACTGCTTGTGCAATGCCGCCCCCTGCAGATTCGCGGCCAATCGGCAACTAGCAGGGGGTGTCAATCAACCCAGTCGTATAGGATCGGGCGGATTGATGTCCGCAGCCTCAGAAGCAGCGGATCAGTTAAGGAGCAGAGTTCTTAAGACCACTGCTACATAACTGCTGTTTCCGGTGAGCCTAAAGGCTCGCGTGGAAACAGGTGCATCAGGGGCCATTCTCTTACTAGGAATCCTGTCTGACTTATAGGGGTAGATTTACTAAAGCTCGAGCTCGATCGACCTCGCTAATTGCTGACAGCATACGCTGTCGGAATTTAACATTGCACAAGCATTTCTTGTGCAATGCTTGTGCAATGCCGCCCCTGCTCACTCCTGGCCAATCGGCTGCTAGCAGGGGACATCAATCATCCTAATCGGATCAGATCGGGATGATTTTAGTCCGCCAACTAAAAGATGACTGAGAAGTTAAGGAGCAGTGATCTTACGAACACTGCTTCTTAACTTCCGTTTTTGGCGGACCAGAAACGGTGGGGCGACGATGCAGTATCTGCTGCTTGTTAAATCGACCCTACAGAATCTCAATCCAACATTTTCTTCTCTGCTGATGCTGCTTGGCCCAGAATAAGAATCCTTAGCCATGCTCCTTGATTTAAAGACCTTAGACCACGTGTACAGTAAAGGCCTGTACTTGTTGAAATGGCTTTTGAAAGGGATTCCATGTAATAGAATGCCCATGTTAATGTGCAAAAATGTATGTCTATGGCTACTAGATGTGCAACTAGTAATACAAAATATAAAGATTTAAAGTATGCAGATTACACATAAATATAAATGTATATATTCATAGACATATATATTTACATTTGCTGCCCATCGCTGCACAACTTACCCCTTCGCTGCGCTCATTCTCATGCCGTGTCTGACGGCATTAGAACGAGGCTCCCATTGAAGCCTATGGGAGCGCACTCTCGCGTTCGCATTGCACCTCACTTGTAATACCAGCTCACAGTTGAGCGCAAATATCGCTTTTGTGATCTTGCCCGTAATGTTTAATAAATGTTTGTCTTTGAGGTTTTATAGGGAAGTCCCCCCAAACTATAAAACATTATTTCTTGAGACATCTCAGGAAATAAGTCAGACACTATAGGGTAGATTACGTAGAACCATGAAATGAACTGTATTTCAAGAGAAATTATTTTCAGACTACACTTATCTGCTTATTACACGCATTTGACGCAACAAAAGCTTTCTCTCAGGTAATGCTTTTTACTGAGAAGTTCATATCATATTAAGAATAACTACAAACACTTTCAGGTCTACAGATTGTGTTAGATTTTGAAGCCCAGTTACGAAGCAATAAAATGCACCAGTTTAGAGTATATTGTAGCTGTTTTAGCATCTGACATATTTCACAGTGAATCATCAATTCTGTTGTGGCAAACCAAAAGTAATTTTTTTTTTACTGTAAACTTTAGATAATGTCATTGATGAACTATTCAATAAGTAAAAAAAAAAAATATCTGTCAATTTAGGGTCTCCTACCTCATGTATATAACACATTCTATAGTTCCTTATTACCCTGTGTCATCCAAATAGTAAATGTCTGTCTGGACCAATATATGGTATAAACCTACCAGATGAAACCCAGGAATATATCACAGAGTAGCAGTTAAAGGGTCAGGTGCAGGCCAGCGGTAGTCAAGACAGTAGCATGGTCAGGTTCAGGCAAGGAATCTGTGACCAGGCTATCAATTCAAGAAGCACAAGACAGTAGCAGGGTCAGGGTCAGGTTCAGGTAAGAAATCTGTGGCCAGGCTATCAATCCAAAAAGCACAAGACAGTAGCAGGGTCAGGTTCAGGTAAGAAATCTGTGGCCAGGCTATCAATCCAAGAAGCACAAGACAGTTGCAGGGTCAGGTTCCATTGCATCCATTTAACCAGTCCAAGACCACAATAAAGTTGCCAAACTTATTCAAATGGTATCACAGGAATGGCTGGTAAAAACAGGTGTATCACAAGTTTTTAAAAGTATTTTAAAAATACCCAGCCAAAGCAAAGGTTTATTAGGATAGCTACTAAATTCAATTTTCAGTGAGATACTTCCTGTTAAATTGCTCTTAACACTGACTGGTTGAAAGACACGTCCTGTTAACACACACTGGTGTAAAAATACTTCATGTTAACTTCCTGATAATAATTACTGATTGAAAGATACTTCTTGTTGGTGTTCACTGGCTGATAGTTACTACTTGTTCATGCTCATTGGTTGATAGGTACTTCCTGTTTATGCTTATTGGTTAATAGCACTTTCAATTAATGTTCAGCAGCTTTGTTGCTTATCCAATATGAATGTTAGTGTGCGTCCTAATAAATATATTGGTTCCTAACTTTTTTGATTTTTCTCCATATATCTATACACAAATTCTACTGTCTGGCTCCTAAAATTATGACTGGCTCCTAAATATTATTACTGGCTCCTTAACTATAAACAGATTTGTACTATACAATATACAGTAATACAAACACTTCAAATAGTAAGGTGCTGAAAAATCAAGCAAAGCTAAACAAGTAAGAGCATCCTCAGGGGGTGTCCTATGTAATTACAGACTACCAAATACAAAGAAAATGATATAGCTGGTTGAGCTAGGCCTATTATCAATACTGTTGACAATACTGTTGAATCATATACAAACAAAAAGAATAACACAAATAACAATAACAGTAACACTATACAATATAACAATATAATATGGTGTAATGTGGGTGTCATATTAAATGGTGCATAGCAGAAGAGTAGTGTGTAAC
This sequence comes from Bombina bombina, assembly GCF_027579735.1. Taxonomy (NCBI): domain Eukaryota; kingdom Metazoa; phylum Chordata; class Amphibia; order Anura; family Bombinatoridae; genus Bombina; species Bombina bombina. The sequence goes on along the minus strand of NC_069510.1, from coordinate 117,322,494 downwards.
CCCTTCCAAAAGATGACAAGTTGATATCCTATCTCACTAACCAGACCAGAAACAACCATCAATCATTCCAGATGTTCCACTGTCTTCTAAGATTGGCCTCTAACATATATAACATATTTTTGAAGGGTAGTAGTATCTGATGTAATGCACGTAGGTCTACAATCTCTAGGTATACACTCCATTTATCATTAAACCTGGGGACTCTGAGTGTAGCATCTAGCATGGGATCAAGCTACTCACAGATCTCATATTGCAGAAGGAGAAATGTCAGGTGTGGGATACTAGGCACCTCTCAGTGAACCCACTTTTGAAAAATACTGTTTCAAGCCAGCAAAATCCATGTGGTAAGAAATTTACAGTCATATTTTTTAAGGGCAAGTTATAAAAAATAAGACTGTGTTGCACCTTACTAGGAATCATCTTAGAGAGCCATAAGGAGACCTTCCCCCAAAATAATCTAATTGTTGGTTAATACCATATGTAGTATAAAAAATTCAGGCTCATGGTAAGAACATTTCCTCCAGGAATTAGTGAAGTCATGCTTCCATCTACTAGGTCTGCTTGGAGTGATATTGTCCTGGTGAACAACTAACACCATAATTCTTCAAGATGTGGGAAAAGCTGACCACGCCTTAGTTAAGCTAACCTGAGCCACTTCCCATCAAGCCAGTCTCTCCACCCTATTTTCCAAACCCTAAGGATACCTCTCTGGATGGAGTAACGCCTGATATATTGGCATAATGACAAAACATCCATTCTAGAAAAAGGTGTGTATTGCATTTAAGGAGACATATTCACAGAACCCTGATATAGGGAGTAGCAGCTGAGTTATGTAGTGTCTAAGTTGGAAGTACACAAATAAATGGCTTAAATGGATGGAGTATTTGACGCATTCCATCAACGGCAAAATAGTTTTATTTGAAGTTGCTAGGACCTTATCTGTGGTATTTATCCCCAAGGTGTGGCAGGATCTATGGTATTTATCCCCAAGGTATGGCAGAATCTATGGTATTTATGGCAAAATCTATGGTATTTATCTCCAAGGTATGGCAGCATTTATGGTATTTATGACAGAATCTATGGTATTTATCCCTAAGGTATGGCAGAATCCTAACACAGAATACAGAGATCCTGGTAAGAACCGTGGATTACCATATATTGGAAGATGTCAAATATATCTATAATCAAGCCTTAGTTTTTTGTTCAGGTGTGTTCATGAAAACAATCACTATACAAAAATGGTTCAGCAATATAAATCAGAGGAGGTGGCTTGCAGTAGGAAAGCCAATGGTACCGGGAAAATGATCTTGTAATCTGAGCTCAAGTATGCAAGAAGTATAAATTACGCTCTGTCTCAATACCTCTTGCATTTTTGCACTGGTCTTGTGATCTTGGATTTTATATTTAAAAGTCCATTAAACACAGTGGAATTATATGATGTACAAATGCATAATAAACAGACAATGATAAAACACAATACGCTAAAGCTTTCTGGGCTTGTAAGATTCTATAAGAAATCTCAACCGTACTATGAAGCCCTTGTCCTAATTCTATAAAGGGAGTTTTTATCCTGAGAACAATGTGAAATGCAAAGGGGTGTTCCCTGCTTTTAAGTATATGAAGGTGATACATACATTACAATAGGATTCACCAAAAAAAATAATTTAAAAATCACATAAAACTAATAAATATTGAAGAAAAAATGTGGCTTAAAAAGTGTATTGTTTGGTTTAATTAACAATCAGCCAAATTACGAGTTTTGCATTATGAGTGAAAAAGCATCGTTATGGGCCGTAACTATGCTTTTTCCCTACCGCTGATATTACAAGTCTTGTCGGTATAGGTGTACCACACACTTTTTTGGCCGTCACGCAACGTCAGTACCGCACTTTTAAAAAAGTCCTTTTTCAATGGGACTTCCATAGCGCCGGTTTTACTGTGAGGCCAAAAAGTGAGCGGTACACCATATACTGATAAGATCCGTACCGCCGTCTAAAGTCAGTAGTTATAAGTTTTAAGTTACAAAGCTGTAGCATAAAACTCATAACTAAAGTGTTAAAAAGTACACTAACACCCATAAACTACCTATTAACCCCTAAACCGAGGTCCTCCCGCATCACAAATAATAAAATAAAATTATTAACCCCTAATCTGCCGCTCCGGACATTGCCACCATTTAAAAAACATGTATTAACCCCTATTCCGATGCTCCCCGACATCGTTGCCACTATAATAAAATTATTAAACCCCTAAACTACCGCCCTCCCGCATCAAAAACACTATTTAAATATAACTAACCCCTAATATGCTGTCTGCCCACTCCGCCGCTATAATAAACCTATTTACCCCTAAACCTAACCCTAACGTAACCCTAATACTAGGGATGGGCGAATGTGTTTATATCCGAATTTGAATGTTAGAACGAATGTTATTGTAGAAATTCAATTTATATAATAGAATGTTGATAAGAACAAATATTCTTAAAAATTTGATTTTCGAATGTTATTTACAGTTTTCTAATGTCACATTCGAATTTGAATATTACATTTATAAAACACAATTGTAGACTAGAAACACTATTTCGAATGTCACATTCGAATCAAATATCACATTTGAATCGAATGTCACATTCAAATTCGAATATTACATTTAAAAAACACAGTATTAGACTAGAAATACTATTTCGAATTTGAATGTGACATTTGAATTTGAATGTCACATTCAAATATTACATTTAAAACACAGTATTAGACTGGAAATACTACTTCAAATTCGAATGTGACATTCGAATTCGAATGTAGCATTCAAATTCGAATATTACATTTAAAACACAATATTAGACTAGAAATACTACTTCAAATTCGAATGTGACATTTGAATTCGAAATGTCACATTCGAATTTGAATATTACATTTCGAAATTGAATGAATTACATAGCTAAACATTCTATTATTCGAACAAATATGTTTGAATTTTATTGAAAAAATCGAAAACGAAAATTCGAAAATAGAATGTTAGAATGTTATATAAACATTCGAAATTCGATTCGAACGAACAAATGTATCAAAATTCGTTTTAAATTTCGAATTTTTAGAAACATTCGCCCATCCCTACCTAATACCGCCTAACTTAAATATAATTAAAATAAATCTAAATAAAACTTACTATTAATAACTAACTAATTCATATTTAAAACAAAATAAATACTTACCTGTAAAAAAAAACCCTAAGCTAGCTACAATATAACTAATAGTTACATTGTATCTATCTTAGGTTTTATTTTTATTTCACAGGTAAGTTTGTATTTATTTTAACTAGGTAGACTAGTTAGTAAATAGTTATTAACTATTTACTAGCTACCTAGCTAAAATAAATACAAAGTTACCTGTAAAATAAAACTTTTCCTGCCTTACACTAAAACCTAATATTACAATAAAATTAAATAAATACAATTAACAAAATACAATTATCTAAAGTACAAAAATAATAAACACTAAATTACACAAAATAAAAAATTAAATTATCAAAAAACGAATTACTCCTAATCTAATAGCCCTACCAAAATAAAAAAGCCACCCCCCAAAATTTAAAAAAAACAACACATAGCCTACACTAAACTGCCAATGGCCCTTAAAAGGGCCTTTTGCGGGGCATTGCCCCAAAGAAATCAGCTCTTTTACCTGTAAAAAAAAAATGCAAACAACCCCCCAACAGTAAACCCACCACCCACACAACCAAACCCCCCAAATAAACTCCTATCTAAATAAATCTAAACTCCCCATTGCCCTGGAAAGGGCATTTGGATGGACATTGCCCAAAACCCTAAGCTAAAAATAAAACCCACCCAATAAACCCTTAAAAACCTATCACTAACCCCGACGATCCACTTACAGTTTTTGAAGACTGGACATCCATCCTCATCCAGGCGGCAAAGTCCTCATCCAAGCGGGCAGAAGTCTTCATCTAGACGGCATCTTCTATCTTCATCCATCCGGCGCGGAGCGGGTCCATCTTCAAGACATCCGGCACGGAGCATCCTCTTCTTCCAATGGCTGTTGAAGAATGAAGTTTCCCTTTAAATGACGTCATCCAAGATGGCGTCCCTTACATTCCAATTGTCTGATAGAATTCTATCAGCCAATAGGAATTAAGGGGGAAAAAATCCTATTGGCTGCTGCAATCAGCCAATAGAATTGAGCTTTCATCCTATTGGCTGATCCAATCAGCCAGTAGGATTGAGCTCGCATTCTATTGGCTGATTGGAATAGCCAATAAGATTTTTTCACCTTTAATTCCTATTGGCTTATAGAATTCTATCGGCCAATCGGAATGTAAGGGACGCCATCTTGGATGACGTCATTTAAAGGGAAACTTCATTCTTCAACAGCCATCGGAAGAAGAGGATGCTCCGTGCCGGATGTCTTGAAGATGGACCCAATCCGCGCCGGATGGATGAAGATAGAGATGGCGTCTGGATGAAGATTTCTGCCCACTTCGATGAAGACTTCTGCCGGCTTCGATTAGGAACTTCTGCCCGCTTGGATGAGGACTTCTGCCCGCTTGGATGAGGATGGATGTCTGGTCTTCAAAAACTGTAAGTGGATCGTCGGGGGTTAGTGTTAGGTTTTTTTAAGGGTTTATTGGGTGGGTTTTATTTTCAGCTTAGGGTTTTGGGCAATGTAAAAGAGCTAAATGCCCTTTTAAGGGCAATGCCCATCCAAATGCCCTTTTCAGGGCAATGGGGAGCTTAGGTTTATTTAGATAGGATTTTATTTGGGGGATTTGGTTGTGTGGGTGGTGAGTTTTACTGTTGGGGGGTTGTTTGTATTTTTTTTTACAGGTAAAAGAGCTGATTTCTTTGGGGCAATGCCCCGCAAAAGGCACTTTTAAGGGCCATTGGCAGTTTAGTGTAGGCTAGGGTTTTTTTTATTTTGGGGGACTTTTTTATTTTGATATTGCTATTAGATTAGGAGTAATTCATTTTTATTTTTGATAATTTATTTTTTATTTTGTGTAATTTAGTGTTTATTATTTTTTGTACTTTAGATAATTGTATTTTGTTCATTTAATTTATTTAATTTTATTCTAATGTTAGGTTTTAGTGTAAGGCAGGTTAGGTTTTTTACAGGTAAAATTGTATTTTTTTTAACTAGGTAGCTAGTAAATAGTTAATAACTATTTACTAACTAGTCTACCTAGATACATTAGGGTTAGGGTTAGACTTAGGGTTAGGGTTAGGTTTAGAGGTTAATATATTTATTTAGTGTTAGTGATGTGGGAGGCCAGAGGTTTAGGGGTTAATTACTTTAGTATAGTGACGTCGGCAAATTTTGGGGTCAGCAGATTAGGGGTTAATAAGTGTAGGTAGGTGGCGGCGACATTGGGGGCAGCAGATTAGGGGTTAATAAGTGTAATGTAGGTGGCGGCGATGTCGGGGGTGGCAGATTAGGGGTGTTTAGACGTGGGGTTTATGTTAGGGTTTTAGGTTTAAACATACATTTTTTCCCCATAGACATCAATGGGGCTGCGTTAGGGAGCTTTACGTTCCGCGATCACAGGTGTTAGACTTTTTTTTAACCAGCTCTCCCCATTGATGTCTATGGGGAAATCGTGCACGAGCACGTCAAAGCAGCTCAAAGCAGCGCTGGTATTTGTGTGTGGTATGGAGCTCAACACTGCCATATTGCCCGCCATTTTTTTGCAAACCTGTAATAGCAGCGCTATTAAAGGTGAGTGGTGGAAATACGTTGCAAGTTATTAGCGAGCCACTTATAACGCAAAACTCGTAATCTGGCTGAATAGTAACAAAATTGTTTTTCAAAAATCATATTTTATAAAAAATAAATTGTATTGAAATTCATGTGACAGCCATTAGCCAATCAAATAAGCATATGCATATATTGAGAACTCTTGCACATGCTCAGTAGGAACTGGTGCCTCAGAAAGTCTGCATATATAAAGGTTGTGCACATTTTTATAATGGATGTGAATTGGAAAAATGTTTTAAAAAACAAACAAACAAAAAAACTGCTGCTTTTTCTGAATCATGAAAGTTTATTTTGACTTCAGTGTTCCTTAAGTAAGGGTTTTAGCTCTGCTTTCTACAGACACAGGAAGATAATCTAAATATAAACTCCAATTAAAGATTAAAAAGCAGTCTTGCCAGCAGGTAAGGAGTGTGCAGTCTGTGTGGGCTAATTAATGTTATCACCAGTTAGAATTTGAGTTTAAAGACATAAATCTCATTTTTCATTTATAATTATGATAATCTGTGCATGAACCTAACATTTGTAAAAAAAAGTTTGTGTGAGTTGCATAACCTGCTCTTACAAACCAAAACTCAAGGAAATAAGAATTTACTGCAAATGGGTAGTTAATAAGGATTTGGGTTCCTGAAGCAATTTGCAGATTATTACATGCCTGACATTTTTGACATTCCTGTCTCCAGAATGAATCTGTCTTTCAATGTCCTGCTCAATTGTTTTATTTATACAATGAAAACTAACACCAGAAGTATGGAAACCTGTTTTTTACAGCAGGGGTAACCACCTTTAAAATTGTGCTTTTTCCCTAAGATGGTTAGTGAAAAATATGGCTAATAAGAGACAGTAAACACCTTGTAAGTACTACAGTTTTATACAGTCTTCCAATGGCTTACAAATCAGCAAAGTCTGAATGTTATTAGAATAGATTGACACTGTGCTTGAAGCAACTGTTTTTCAACAATTAGGCTCCACCCACACTTTCCTTATTTGGAGGTACCAATCTGAAGTTATATAATATATCATTTACTGCTGATCACAATGTTATTACTGTGATCAGCCTGATAATTACAGTAGTGTTAATGAGTAGTTTTGGGGTATTATTTTTGATTTTTTTTGTTTAGTAGCTGTTTAAAAAATGTAGGGGCACAACGTCAGCTTTACACCAAGATGAACTACTGGCTCTTCGGTACACTGACAAAAAGGAGGTGCTGTATACTATACACAGTTAAACTACAGTGCCAGAGTCTGTGTTATAGAAAAGGATGTACAGATACTAAAGTCAAAGTGCATTGTGGAGTACAGCAAATAAATGGGGTGGAGAAGATTTAGCTGACCAGTGCACACAGCCGTATCTGGTTCAGTGAAAGATCAACACCTGGTACAAAAAAGTAGCCATTTATGTAATGCAGGTCACAGTGTATAATGTATATGTGCTGTACAAAAAGTAGCCATTTATGTAATGCAGGTCACAGTGTATAATGTATATGTGCTGTACAAAAAGTAGCCATTTATGTAATGCAGGTCACAGTGTATAATGTATATGTGCTGTACAAAAAGTAGCCATTTATGTAATGCAGGTCACAGTGTATAATGTATATGTGCTGTACAACAAAACAGCCATTTATGTAATGCAAGTCACAGTGTATAATGTATATGTGCTGTACAATAAGTAGCCATTTATGTAATGCAGGTCACAGTGTATAATGTATATGTGCTGTACAAAAAGTAGCCATTTATGTAATGCAGGTCACAGTGTATAATGTATATGTGCTGTACAAAAAGTAGCCATTTATGTAATGCAGGTCACAGTGTATAATGTATATGTGCTGTACAAAAAGTAGCCATTTATGTAATGCAGGTCACAATGTATAATGTATATGTGCTGTACAAAAAGTAGCCATTTATGTAATGCAAGTCACAGTGTATAATGTATATGTGCTGTACAAAAAGTAGCCATTTATGTAATGCAGGTCACAGTGTATAATGTATATGTGCTGTACAAAAAGTAGCCATTTATGTAATGCAGGTCACAGTGTATAATGTATATGTGCTGTACAAAAAGTAGCCATTTATGTAATGCAGGTCACAGTGTATAATGTATATGTGCTGTACAAAAAGTAGCCATTTATGTAATGCAGGTCACAGTGTATAATGTATATGTGCTGTACAAAAAGTAGCCATTTATGTAATGCAGGTCACAATGTATAATGTATACGTGCTGTACAAAAAGTAGCCATTTATGTAATGCAGGTCACAGTGTAATGCAGGTCACAGTGTATAATGTGTATGTGCTGTACAAAAAGTAGCATTTATGTAATGCAGGTCACAGTGTATAATGTATATGTGCTGTATAAAAAGCAGCCATTTATGTAATGCAGGTCACAGTGTATAATGTATATGTGCTGTACAAAAAAGTAGGCATTTATGTAATGCAGGTCACAGTGTAATGCAGGTCACAGTGTATAATGTATATGTGCTGTACAAAAAGTAGCCATTTATGTAATGCAGGTCACAGTGTATAATATTTATGTGCTGTACAAAAATCAGCCATTTATGTAATGCAGGTCACAGTGTAATGCAGGTCACAGTGTATAATGTATATGTGCTGTACAAAAAGTGGCCATTTATGTAAAGCAGGTCATAGTGTATTATGTGTACGTGCTGTACAAAAAGTAGCCATTTATGTAATGCAGGTCACAGTGTATAATGTATATGTGCTGTAGAAAAAGTAGCCATCTATGTAATGCAAGTCACAGTGTATAATGTATATGTGCTGTACAAAAAAGTAGCCAATTATGTAATGCAGGTCACAGTGTAATGCAGGTCACAGTGTATAATGTATATGTGCTGTACAAAAAGTAGCCATTTATGTAATGCAGGTCACAGTGTATAATATTTATGTGCTGTACAAAAATCAGCCATTTATGTAATGCAGGTCACAGTGTAATGCAGGTCACAGTGTATAATGTATATGTGCTGTACAAAAAGTGGCCATTTATGTAATGCAGGTCATAGTGTATTATGTGTACGTGCTGTACAAAAAGTAGCCATTTATGTAATGCAGGTCATAGTGTATTATGTGTACGTGCTGTACAAAAAGTAGCCATTTATGTAATGCAGGTCACAGTGTATAATGTATATGTGCTGTACAAAAATCAGCCATTTATGTAATGCAGGTCACAGTGTAATGCAGGTCACAGTGTATAATGTATATGTGCTGTACAAAAAGTGGCCATTTATGTAATGCAGGTCACAGTGTATAATGTATATGTGCTGTACAAAAAGTAGCCATTTATGTAATGCAGGTCACAAAATGTATATGTGCTGTACAAAAAGTAGCCATTTATGTAATGCAGGTCACAGTGTAATGCAGGTCACAGTGTAATGCAGGTCACAGTGTATTATGTATATGTGCTGTACAAAAAGTAGCCATTTATGTAATGCAGGTCACAGTGTATAATGTATATGTGCTGTACAAAAAAACAGCCATTTATGTAATGCAGGTCACAGTGTATAATGTATATGTGCTGTACAACAAAACAGCCATTTATGTAATGCAAGTCACAGTGTATAATGTATATGTGCTGTACAAAAGTAGCCATTTATGTAATGCAGGTCACAGTGTATAATGTATATGTGCTGTACAAAAGTAGCCATTTATGTAATGCAGGTCACAGTGTATAATGTATATGTGCTGTACAAAAAGTAGCCATCTATGTAATGCAGGTCACAGTGTATTATGTATATGTGCTGTACAAAAAGTAGCCATTTATGTAATGCAGGTCACAGTGTATAATGTATATGTGCTGTACAAAAAAGTAGCCATTTATGTAATGCAAGTCACAGTGTATAATGTATATGTGCTGTACAAAAAGTAGCCATTTATGTAATGCAGGTCACAGTGTATAATGTATATGTGCTGTACAATAAGTAGCCATTTATGTAATGCAGGTCACAGTGTATAATGTATATGTGCTGTGCAAAAAGTAGCCATTTATGTAATGCAGGTCACAGTGTATAATGTATATGTGCTGTAAAAAAAGTAGCCATTTATGTAATGCAGGTCACAGTGTATACTGTATATGTGCTGTACAAAAAGTAGCCATTTATGTTATGCAGGTCACAGTGTATTATGTATATGTGCTGTACAATAAGTAGCCATTTATGTAATGCAGGTCACAGTGTATATGTGCTGTACAATAAGTAGCCATTTATGTAATGCAGGTCACAGTGTATACTGTATATGTGCTGTACAAAAAGCAGCCATTTATGTAATGCAGGTCACAATGTATAATGTATATGTGCTGTACAAAAAGTAGCCATTTATGTAATGCAGGTCACAGTGTATAATGTATATGTGCTGTACAAAAAGTAGCCATTTATGTAATGCAGGTCACAGTGTATAATGTATATGTGCTGTACAATAAGTAGCCATTTATGTAATGCAGGTCACAGTGTATAATGTATATGTGCTGTACAAAAAGTAGCCATTTATGTAATGCAGGTCACAGTGTATAATGTATATGTGCTGTACAATAAGTAGCCATTTATGTAATGCAGGTCACAGTGTATAATGTATATGTGCTGTACAAAAAGTAGCCATTTATGTAATGCAGGTCACAGTGTATAATGTATATGTGCTGTACAAAAAGCAGCCATTTATGTAATGCAGGTCACAGTGTATAATGTATATGTGCTGTACAATAAGTAGCCATTTATGTAATGCAGGTCACAGTGTATAATGTATATGTGCTGTACAAAAAGTAGCCATTTATGTAATGCAGGTCACAGTGTATAATGTATATGTGCTGTACAAAAAGTAGCCATTTATGTAATGCAGGTCACAGTGTAATGCAGGTCACAGTGTACAATGTATATGTGCTGTACAAAAAAAGCAGACACATGGAAACCGTACGCTTTTATGGAATTTACGTTAAATATTTTATCACATATTTTGTTTAACCAGACCCCTTATCCTCCCACATTGCAGTCAGATAATGCCCAGAGTCTTTCCAACAGGCTCCAAAAAGTCTCCCCACAAAAAGTGCAGATTCTGCAATAAAAAAGGAGCTAGGATGGACTCTGGTTACTATTGTCCTGACTGCCACTTTCTTCCTGACCCCTGTGTCACTGACTGATTCAAATGACTCTGTGGGGCATATTTATAAAGCTCTGTACGAAGCTTGATGCTCCGTGTTTCGCTTGCCGGAAACTGAAGTTATGAAGCAGTGGTCTAAAGACCACTGCTCCATAACTTGTCCGCCTGCTCTGAGACGGCGGACAGAAATCAACCCGATCAGATATGATTGGGTTGATTGGCCACAAATCTGCAGGGGGCGGCATTGCACCAGCAGTTCACAAGAACGGCTTGTGCAATGATAAATGCTGACAGCCTACGCTGTCAGCATTTATCGATGTGCAGCGGACATGATACGCTACAACGTATCCTGTCCGCTCGCACATTAGTAAATTGACCCCTGTATGTGTTTCTAATTTATTTTATTTTATCATTCTGTATTTCTGACTTCTGATTTCTGGATCCCCTGACATTATCCTGTCCCTTTTTGTGTTAAAGGACCAATAAACACAAATTGTAAACTACATTATTTTTAACCTTCATATCTGAGAATAATTTTGCAATGAAAACTGCAGCTTTATTTTGTCAAATGAGTGTAATGTTTTATGCTTATTCATTTCACTGATTTCCCTGTCCCCCAGAACAAACAAACCCCTGCTAACTAATCACAAACTAATATTCAGATATACTGCAAACTCTGACTGGGGAATCCTGACCTTGTATCTTCCCTTAAGGTGGTTTAGCACTGATTCAACCTAGTTAATATTGCAAAGAATGATTCTCCTATCATGGTTGTTGATGCAAAACTGATAATCCACCTTTTACAAACAAAGGAGGGTGAAGTAAATAAAAGCTTACATAAATTGCCTAAAAGTATTAACAAAATCCTACCTGGGAGAAAGTGAAACAAGCATAATTTTTAGATCTATTTTACAGCAAAAGGCAGCAAAATAAAAAATGTATATATATTGCAATAATGTTTCACTTGCAATAATAAAACGTTTTATATGTTGTTGAAATGTCAAGTTTAATGGTCCTTTAAGCCCAGCCACTCTAAGGTCATAATAAGTTAACTGCACAAAACAACTCAAATACCCCTTTTAGAATATCCTGAGTTATCTTCTTTTGCCAATGGTATGCCATGATGGGGTCATTTTCACTCCTGCACTGTCATAATGTCTCAAAGACAACTTAGTCCCAGAAAATCAAATGTCCACGTATGAAGACTGAAATGGGCATGCCCCATATTTGGCCTTTTAACTTCCTGAAACCCCATAAAAGCTATACATGGTGGCCCTTTTGTACTTGTGGGACATTTCTTAACATAAGTATGGGTGTTTATAGCAGTAAAACATATACAGATGATGATTTAATTAGCAAAAGTGCAGTATTGGTGGAAAAATAATAATAATAATAATAATAATAATAATATATATAAATATATATATATATATATATATATATATACAGTATGTGTTGTGACTGTTGTGATTCAGATTAGAGAATACAATTTAGACAACGTTCCTATTCAATTTTATTTGCTTAGTTCTTTTTGTATCCTTTGTAGAAAAGCATACCTAGGTGGGCTTAGAGCTAGCTGCTGATTGGAGGCTGCACATATATATGCCTCCTGTCATTGTCTTACCAATGTGTTCAGCAAGCTCCCATTAGTGCATTGCTGCTCCTTCAACAAAGGATACCAAGAGAATGAAGCAAATGGATAATAGAAGTACATGTAGTGAGGAAAAAACAAACGATGGGTCCCAAAAAGTGTAAATCCATTTGTTTATTGGATCCAAGCCATATTGTACAGTATGGTGCTCCCTATTTACTGACGCGTTTCGCTCATGCATCAGAAGTAAATTAGAAAGTTGTTTAAAATGCATGATCTATCTGGATCATAAAAGAAAAAAACTGGGGATCATGTCTCTTTATGGATGATTAGTATGACATAATAAATTAGCATTTTGCAGCAATTTTTTAACATCTATTTGGATGGGCACTGTTCATACAAGTTTTGACGAGCACATATTCCATGTTGAATGTAAATGGGTTTGTTTGAGCGCTAAACAAAAATATTCACCAAACACTAATTTATATATTAAAATAAACTATTGCACTCATATATACACTTTCTGAATAAAATATTTCATATAAATTTTATAAAACATTTTTTATAAGGGTTGAAAGTTATGTTTTATATGATACTCTATATTGTGTGTGTGTGTATAAATATACTGTATATATATATATACAGTATATATATATATATATATATATATATATATATATCAAAATAACAAGAGTATTGCATTGAGCAATGCTACTTTTTTATTGGACTAACTATACATTTATAAGATGACAAGCTGTCGGAAGAGTGTCTTCCTTTTTCAAGTCTAAAGCAATGCTGACCAATTTGATGGAATTTACAGATTATATCTTAAAACACAGGCTAAAAAGACAGAAGGTGTTACAGAGGTCTGAATGCAGGGGGAGGAGGGGGTGTCGTAAAATCATGATGGGGGTTTAGGAGACAGGCAGATAGTGTCAGTAAAAGATTACAGGCAGGGGAAAAAAAATATGGTAATACACCCAGCATATACTGACATAAAGTTATATATCAACATAGAATCCATATGAATAAAGATTGGAAATTAGGTAAACACGGGAATATAAAACAGTCAAAAAAGGAGAAAGGAAAGAAAGAAAAAAAAGGGTTATAATAATAATGACAAAAGTGTGGACATAGTCTTACCTGCGTACCTATGCATAGAGAGTGTGGAATATACATGGTAATTATATAAGCTTGTCATCTTATAAATGTATAGTTAGTCCAATAAAAAAGTATCATTGCTCAATGCAATACTCTTGTTATTTTTATATCTAAATCACTGGACTAACACGGCTACTCCAATCAATGTGACTATGGAAGATACTGAATACAGCCGTAATAAGAAGCAAACAATGAAACTAATCACAAAAGAAACACAGATCAACAGTGATATTTTCTTCTTATCATCCTGCAAAAAAAGGAATCTCATTCCTAATGGACTGAAAATTAAGAATCCACTTGCAACCACTCATAACTCTGAGTTTGCTGAAAAACTTTGCAGACGTACCAGTGAGAAACTGAGAAACAACCTAATTAATCAGCTATACAGCAAAAAGCAAAACATAAAAGACCATAAGCACAGCTTCTACTACAAAAACTACAAGAAAATAATGGATTTAATGAAGAAATTAAAAAAGAAATGCAACACCTCTACAAAACACAACAACAAAATTTTATCAAGAAGAAAAAGAAGAAACTTACATGCCTGTCACAAAACAGAAGCAAACACCAAATGCAAGATAATAGAGCTCCAGGTGACAGATCAACTACAACAAATGACCAAACATCTACTGACAATAACAGCACCTCATTCAAAACACAAACTGTCACCAACCAAGAAAAACATACAGAAAACTCAGGGATTGTGAACCTTTCAAACTACCACGTATCAGAACCAGAGATATCAGTACTGTCTAAAGGATTATCATTCTATCCAAGTACAAATCTAGACAACATACAACTGTACTCAGACTAAGAAGAATACTTCAGTAGATTGCGGCTAAAATAATTTTTTTATGACAAAGAAAATACCAGCACTATGGAGGACTACAATGAAAGCAAAAAGAACACAATCTTCACACCTGCACCAGGACGCAACACAAAATTGGACAGCTATCTTGAAAGCTTCCGGTTAAGAACAGCATCCCTGCTTAACACACAGCAGAAAAAAGTAATGTATAACCTCTCACATTTAGAAAAAACACTATAAAAAACTATTAAAATATTACCATTAAACCTGCGGACAAGGGAGGAGCAGTGACGATCATGAATACACAGGACTACATCACAGAGGGAAATAGACAATTATCAGATCAAACTTATTACAATAAACTGGAAAAGGACCCCACCCAGGAATACACTTTGCAACTTAGAAAACTAATAAAAACATTCCCTAAACACACACAACTTAAACTGGACAAACTGGTGTCCTCTAACCCTAGCATAGGGACATTCTACATGCTCCCAAAAATCCACAAACCAGGGAACCCAGGGAGACCAATAATAACTGGCATGGACACTCTGACTGAGCAAATATAGGGCCTAGTGAAGAATTTTCTTAAGCCCTTAGTTATTAACACCACTAGCTTTATAAAAGACACCACTGATTTTCTTAACAAAATCAGCCAGATAACAGAATTTCCAGAGGATACTATACTTGTGACAATAGATGTGGAATCCCTGTACAGCAATATTCCACATATAGATGGTATTGATGCCTGCTTAAGCTTTCTTTCCTCAGACAGCTCTAACCAGACATATAGTGCTTCTACAGTTAGTAAACTTACAGAATTCATACTCATCCACAATTATTTCATCTTAAATAACTCCATCTATTTACAAACCATGGGAACAGCCATGGGAACTAAAATAGCACCACAGTATGCAAACCTCTTCATGGCTGATTTAGAACAGAGATTCCTAGCTACTCACCCTCACAAAACCTTCAAATACTTACGCTAAATAGATGATATTTTCATCATATGGACAGAAGGAGAAAAAAACCTATAATATTTTCATAAATCATTTAATCTATTTCATGCATCAATCAAGTTTAAAATTGACTTTTCTAGAGACTGTGTCAGCTTCCTTGATACAACAATATCCATCACAAATGGCAAACTACACTCATCTGTATACAGGAAACCAACAGATAGATGCAGCTACCTCCACAGCTCCAGCTCCCACCACAATCACATTAAAAAATCCATAATCTACAGTCAGGCCACCAGATATCACAGAATTTGCTCAGACACCAAGGACTGTGACAAACACCTCATCAAACTGTCCCAATCATTCAAAGAAAAAGGTTATAAAACAAGGGTTATAAACAAACAAATGAACTCTGCCCTTAATACCCCACGTTAACGCTTGCTACAATACAGGGAGAAGAAAAACATATTGCGTATCTCACTAGTTGTCAAATATTACCCTGCTGTAGAAGGAATACGAAAAATCATAAAAGACTTACAGCCACTACTCTTAGAGGATCCCACACTCAAAAAAATCTTTCCAAAACCCCCTATCCTGGCACTCAGACAACCACCCAACCTCAAACAGAAACTGGTCCACAGAAAGCTACCCCTTGATAAAAAGAACACAAAGAATGTAACCAAGCGCTGCAACAAAGCTCTCTGCAAACTATGTCAACACATTTGTGAAAGCAACACAGCTAATCACAAGAGCAAATCCTATAAAATTAAAGGGGCATATGCATGTATATCTGCAAATGTGCTATACATGATACATTGCACTGCATGTGAAGTGGGATGTTATATTGGAGAAACAAGCCAAAAACTGCACCTTCGGATGAACTTACACAGACACTCAATCAAAAACCACTGTGTGAAACAAAATAATGTACCCCTGTTGGTCACCATTTCACCCAACCTGACCACTCCATCCAAAACCTCAAAATCAAGATTCTCAGAAGCAACTTCAAAAACACCATGGAAAGAAAAACCTTTGACATGAAAATGATAATGCACTTCAACTTGCTAAATTCTGGACTAAATGTGGACTCTGGTTTCTTAACCCATTATCAAAATTTTTTGTAAAGTACTTTCATATACTGTAGTCAATTACATTGTATATTCCACACTCTCTATGCATAGGTACGCAGGTAAGCCTATGTCCACACTTTTGTCATTATTATTATTCCCCTTTTTTTCTTTCTTTCCTTTCTCCTTTTTTGATTATTTTATATTCCTGTGTTTACCTAATTTCCCATCTTTATTCATATGCGGCTAGATTACGAGTTTTGCATTAGGCTGAAAAAGCAGCGTTAACAGATTCTAACGCTGCTTTTTTACTACCACTGCTATTACGAGTCTTGCAGGTTTAGGGGTACCGCACACTTTTTTAGCCTTACCGCAAAACGACTTACGTAAACTTCGTAAAGTCTTTATTTATGGGACTTCCATATCGCCGGTATTACGAGTCTGTCCTGGGAGGCCAAAAAGTGAGCGGTACACCCTCTACCTCCAAGATCCCTAACGCATTCTAAAGTCAGTAGTTAAGAGTTTTATGGTACAACGCCGTAAAATAAAACTCATAACTAAAGTGCTAAAAAGTACACTAACACCCATAAACTACCTATTAACCCCTAAACCGAGGCCCTCCCGCATCGCAAACACTAAAATAAAAATTTTAACCCCTAATCTGCCGCTCTGGACATCGCCGCAACTATAATAAACATATTAACCCCTAAACTGTCGCACTCCCCCCTCGCAAACACTAGTTAAATAATATTAACCCCTAATCTGCCATCCCTAACATCGCCGCCACCTACCTGCATTTATTAACCCCAAATCTGCCGCCTCCAGCGTCGCCGCCACTATACTAAATGTATTAACCCCTAAACCTAAGTCTAACCCTAACCCTAACACCCCCTAACTTAAATATAATTACAATAAATCTAAATAAAAATTCATATTATTACCTAAATAATTCCTATTTAAAAATAAATACTTACCTATAAAATAAACCCTAAGCTAGCTACAATATAACAATTACATTGTAGTTATCTTAGGGTGTATTTTTATTTTACAGGCAAGTTTGTATTTATTTTAACTAGGTAGAATAGTTATTAAATAGTTATTAACTATTTAATAACTACCTAGCTAAAATAAATACAAAAGTACCTGTAAAATAAAACCTAACCTAAGTTACAATAACACCTAACCTAACCCTACAATTAAATAAATTAACTAAATTAAAAACAATTAAATAAATTAAATTAGCTAAAGTACAAAAAAACAAAACACTAAATTACAGAAAATAATAAACAAATTACAAGATATTTAAACTAATTACACCTAATCTAATAGCCCTATCAAAATAAAAAAAGCCCCCCCAAAATAAAAAAAAACCCTAGCCTAAACTGAACTATCAATAGCCCTTAAAAGGGCCTTTTGCTGGGCATTGCCCCAAAGTAATTTTCTCTTTTACCTGTAAAAAAAAAATACAAACAACCCCCCCAACAGTAAAACCCACCACCCACACAACCAACCCCCCAAATAAAATACTATCTAAAAAAATGAAAAGGGTATTTGGATGGGCATTGCCCTTAAAAGGGTAGTTAGCTCTTTTGCGGCCCAAACCCTAATCTAAAAAAAAAAACCCACCCAATACACCCTTAAAAAAACCTAACACTAACCCCCTGAAGATCGACTTACTGTTCTGAAGACCAGACATCCATCCTCAAGGAAGCGGCAGAAGTCTTCATCCAACCGGGCCGAAGTCCTTAACGAAGCCGGGAGAAGTCTTCATCCAAGCCAGGCGAAGTGGTCCTCCAGACGGGCAGAAGTCTTCATCCAGACGGCATCTTCTATCTTCATCCATCCAATGCGGAGCGGGTCCATCTTCAAGACATCCGACGTGGAGCATCCTCTTCAAACGAAGTCTTCTTACTGAATGACGGTACCTTTAAGTGACGTTATCCAAGATGGGGTCCCTTAGATTCCGATTGGCTGATAGAATTCTATCAGCCAATCGGAATTAAGGTAGAAAAAATCCTATTGGCTGACGCAATCAGCCAATAGGATTGAGCTGGCATTCTATTGGCTATTCCAAACAGCCAATAGAATGCAAGCTCAATCCTACTGGCTGAGAAGAATGAAGGCGAATAGATTTTGTCCAGAAGCAAGCCAGAGAAAGCCAGTTCTTGCAGCCTGAATCAAAACTACCTGACAAGAAGCCACAGGTAGGTTTTTCATCCTTCTTGACAATAGTGAACACTAAATTGTATTTTGAATGAATTAGTACACTCAAAGTAATGGAAACGGTTGTCATACAATATAAAATCTAACTCACATTATGTGCACTAGATTAACAATCCTCATTTTGTTTTCATTATTGAAGTGTTGATAAATTTACATTTTATTACTGGAAATCAATCATATACAATATAAACTGAATTTTTGTGATACATTATGGTTACAGAATTGGATTTTCAGATATTTAAGAACATATAATATACATTAATATTTGCAAGTTTATTAATTGCTGGAGTTATGGTATATTTGTTTGCTATGAAACATTAAGAAAACATATTTTGCAAAAAAGTTAATGTTGTATAGATTACACTGTGATTTAACACAATTTATATTAAATGGAAAGTAATCTTTTTTTTTTTTAAATATAATTTTTTATTGAGGATTTTCAAATGGTACAGTAGATAATAACAGTCATAAGTGTTACAATTTTAGTCACGAAATAGGCGGGATCAGACTTATATACTACAGGAAAGTTCGACTCTGTGAAAAGCATTACTGGGCTAAAAATTGCACCCAGGTGGTAAATCGCCATAGAACAGGCTAACAATGGTATTGAGCCAGTTGTTCGTTCCTGTGAGTGCACTTCTCTCTGTATGTATTTAGTCTCCCTATGGGAAAAAATGGGCAACCATACGTGGACTCCTTGCTCAGTGTGCTTAGAGGAATATGGCTACACCTCACTGATGAGGCCCAATGAAGGCCGAAACGATCAGCTGAGGTTGCTTCTCGGGCCTTTGGCTTGGATCAAGTGCAGTTTTCTGTGCTTGGTCTTGGTCTTGGTTTGCTGCCTGGAGACCTGCTCCTTCGCCTGGGGTCCTTTCCCTTTGGGGTTTGGGCTCCTGCTGCTATTGGGGGGGTGGCTACTCCTTAGGCGTAGAGCAACTGGGTAGTAGGGCTGTCCCCTTGGCCTTGTGGCATCGTCCCTGGACTTCAGCCACATGCTGCTTTTGGGGGGGGCGCTCTGAAATCCAGCCTAAAGAGGCAAAAGGGCAAATATGGCTAACAATGTGCCAAATGTTCCCCATACACTTCGGGTGTTGATTTCTGAGGACATTCGAGAGAAGATTGGTTTGGCTCATGTCCAGCAGGTGGTTTTGGAGGGTGTTTTGAAGATGCCAAGAGCAAGTTTGCATTGTGTTCAGTCATTCCCTTCAAGAGGGATTTTTGATGTGGCTTTCACCGATGAGCATTATTTACAGACCTGCTATCAACGGACTATTGATATGGCTGCTGCTCCAGAGTTGGTCGGCATGAAATTTGTTGCCTGTGTGCAGAGGGAGAGAAGAATCCCGGTGACAGTACATATGTACAACCCTTGGGTCACTGATGTGGAAATTCGTCTGTTTACTTTGATGATGTTCAAGGAGGTAGCAAGCTGAAGAATCAGTTTGGGACTTTCAATGGAAAGCGCAGGTTCTGGGTGCGGTTTGTGCCTGATGAATTAGGTATTGGTGGAAAGAAACACCCTCCACAGACTTTCGCCATTGGTGGAAATAGAGGTTTCCTATACTATGATGACATGCCTCTTTTTTGCCATAGTTGCAACCTGTTTGGTCACATTGCTGAAAATTGCCCAGGTGCCAGATGTCGAAATTGCGGTGAGGAGGATCATCTTGTTGCCCACTGTAGTAAACGCCGGACCTGTGACCTGTGTGGTTCTTCAAGTCATCTGTGCAGGATGTGTCCTTTGATGATGTTGCAGGGGCTTGATAGAGTAAAGCCTTCCTATGCTGATGTTGCAAAAAAAACATCTTCAGTTGCAGTTGAGCCATCTGTGAATGAGGAGGAGATCTCTGATGAGGTATTGAACTCTATATTACCTCTTTTGTGCAAGAAATCTGCATTTGGGGTCCCTGTCGGAGAGGTGTCTGATGCTCCTGTGGTGGTTCCTGTGGCTGAGAAGGTGGAGGAAGCCCAATCTCATCTTCAGGAAGTGGATCTTGCTACATCTAATGTGATAGCTGCTTCAGATGTTCTTGAGGCGCTGTTGCCCAATTCTGTGGATGTTGCTGTTCCTGGGACAGAGAATTTTTCCTTCACTGAGTCATCTTGTGATGCTGCTCCTGATGCTGTTCTTGGTGAAGGGGAGAACATTGATTGGTCTGCTGTTGTGTCCTCTAGTTCTGAGGAGGATATGGACACTGAAGGGAAAAAATCTGCCTCCAAGCGAAAAATAGATGCGGATTCTGATGGATGGGAGAGTCCTGATTTGAATCTTCCAGTAGTTAAGGGTGCAGATCCAGATACTACAAGTGATGCTGACTCTTTAATTTCAGAGTTTCCTTCTGTCTCTACTAAAGACGTTCCTTCTGACTCAAGCCAGTGTATAGGTGACTTTTCTGATGCCTCTTCTGTTGGTTATCTAGATAAAAGAGATGTGAACCAACTTGCTGAAGTTACTGGTTATGAGGCTGGCAAGGGGGAGCCTAGGAGGTCGGAACATCACAGAGGCAGATTTTAAGGATCTCCTTTGAGTCCTAAGAAAAAGAAAGGAAAGAAGAAGTCCTGATGTTATTTCTTTTTTTGTTTTTCTTTAATTTATTTTTGTGATGTTTCTGACCATTTCTTCCCTTAATGTCAAGTGTATGACAACTATAGCAAGGAGAGCTGCATTTTTTAAATTATTATCTGTATGTTCTGCTAATATTTTTTGTTTGCAGGAATGTGGTCTTTCTGAACATCCTAAATGTGCTGACTGGGAATATGGTCCTAAAGTATGGTCTTGTTCTTCTGATAGGAATGGGGGGGTGGGAGTTTTGTTTAAGGGGTTTAGTTTTTCTATACTTAATGTAGTTCATATTGTCCCAGGTCGGGTACTTTTGGTTAGTTTTAGTTTTTGTGGGACTGTTTTTCGTTTGTTTAATGTATATGCTTCTCCAAAAAGGGTAGAACGTTTGCTTAATTTTGAAACTTTAAAGTTTTTTCTGCCAGGTCGAGAGACAACTTTTTTGGTTGGGGATTTTAATTGTATTATTAAGAATGGGGACAGAGAGGGTGGGAGTGATTGTAGGGTGGATAGCTCAGGGAAGTTTTTACTTGATTTGCTTAAATCTTTCGGTTTGAAGGATGCCTTCGGGTCTGTTTCTTTTTCAGGGGAGGGTTTTACTTTCTTTAGTTATAGTGGTGGGATAAAATATCAAATTGATTTTTGTTTTTTATCTAAATTTTTATGTGTTGATAATTTTTCTTTAAAGCGGATGCCCTTTACGGATCATGCCCTTTTGATGTGTAAGGTGAATTGTGATTTGAAGATCAAGTATGGTAAGGGTGTTTGGAAACTGAATGTGGATTTGTTAGAAGATGAGAAGTTTAAGCGTCAGTTTGTTTGGATGTATGAAAGGTGGCGTGAAAGAAAATGTGATTTTAGTAATGTGCTTATGTGGTGGGAATGGTTGAAGGTGGAAATAAAGAGGTTTTTTATTAAGAAAGGCTGTGAGAAAGCTAGAATGGAAAGGGAGCTGTATGATAAATGGTATCTGAGGTTGTTGTATTTGTATGAATTGAGAAATTGTGGTATTGATGTGCATGAGGAAATTGCTGAAGCAAGAAAGATAATTAAAAAGTGTATGCATGAAAAAGGAAAGAAAATTGTTTTTATGGCAAGATTGGAGAAAATGGAAAAGGATGAGTCTTGTAGTAAATATTTTTTTAAGAAAGCTTTTGAAGGAAAGACTGGTTTTGTTAATGTTTTTGATAAGGTTGAGTGTGAAGTTAATGACACGGATGGTGTTTTGCGCGAAGTTCATGAGTTTTACAGTGAGCTGTATAAAGAAAAAACAAGAGATGTTTTATTGGAAAATGAGTTGTTGGAAAACATTGAGATTAAGTTGGAAAAATATGATAACGATTTGTTAGAAAGGGATCTAAGTTTGGATGAGATTGCAGAGGTTGTTAGGAGTTTTAAGAATGGGAAGGTACCTGGTTGTGATGGTTTGTCTGTTGAATTTTATACTTGTTTTTGGAATTTGATTGGGGTTGATATGTTGGATGTTTGTAAGTTTGTTTTTAGAATGAATGTTTTGCCTGTTTCAATGAGGAAAGGTTTGATTGTTTTGTTATTTAAAAAGGGTGATAAGAGAGATTTGAGGAATTGGAGGCCGATTACGTTGTTGAATGTTGACTATAAGGTTATTGCAAAGGTGTTGGCAAATAGAATGCGTGGAGTGATTGGTAAGGTTGTGGGTGAAGAGCAAGTGTGTGCTGTTCCTGGGCGTCAGATTTCTGAAATTTTGTTGTTACTACGTGATGTACTGTGGTATGTGAGGGAGAGGATGAAGTCTGTTGCTGTTGCTATTGTGGATTTTGAAAAAGCGTATGATAGGGTAGTGCATGATTTTATGTTTCATGTTTTAGAACGTTTAGGTTTTTCTGGTAAGATTATTGGATGGTTTAAATGTTTGTATAGTGATATTGTGAGTCAAGTTCAGGTGAATGGTTTTTTGACTGAGGAATTTTGTGTTAAATCTGGAGTGCGTCAAGGATGTCCTTTGTCTCCTGTGTTATTTGTATGTGTCATTGAGCCATTATTAACTAGTTTGAGGAAGGATAAATTAGTTAGAGGTGTGAGTGTTCCTGGTAGTAATGGAAGGTGTTTAAAAGTGATTGGGTATATGGATGATGTGAGTGTGGTATGTGAGACTCAGGCTGGTTTGAGGAGGGTGAAAACTTTAGTTGAATGTTTTTGTATGGCAAGTGGTTTCAGAGTTAATTGGAATAAGTGTAAAGTTAAAGTTTTTGGTAATGATAGGGAGATTGATTCTTGTGGATGGCCTGTGACTGAAGGTGCAATTGAGGTGTTGGGTGTGAAATTTGATGTGGATTTAAAAGGCTTGGAAAGTTGGGAGAATGTTTTTGATAAAGTGAGTAGAAAACTTCAGTTTTGGTCTTTAAGGATTTTATCTTTGGAAGGGAAAATGTTAGTTATTAAATCGGTTTTGATCCCTATTATGTTATATTTGGCGTTAGTTTTTTCGCCACCTGAGAGGATTTTTCGGAGAATTTTGAGAGTGTTGTTTTCTTTTTTCTGGAGTTCTGGTATGGAGCGTTTGAAAAGAGATGTTGTTGTTAAGAGTAAGAATGTTGGTGGTAAGGGTTTTCCAAATGTGGAGAGATTTTTGGCTGTGAAATATGTTAGTAGGTGTGTGGTTCTGAGTGGTAAGGATAGCATGGCTGGTTGTATGGTAAAGTATGCTTGTGGAAATGTTTTAAGACGATATGGTTTATTTGAGATTGATAGAAAGAAACCGGTATGTTTTGCTGTTCCGTGGTTTTATGTAAGGGTGGAATGTTGGATTAAAAAATATGGTTTGGAGAATGTTAGTAGGGAGATGTGGTGTGCAAACAGAATGGTGTTGAAAATGTTGGAGAAGAAGGAAGGTCTTGAGTTGATTGGGGGTTTGAATGAAAATGAATGTGTGTTGGTATGGAAAAATGTGTGTAATAAGTATTTGATGACTAGGCAGAAAGATATTAGTTGGATGAGTGTGCATAAGTGTTTGCCAACAAGGAATTTTCAGAGAATGCGTCGTTTAGTGGCTTCAGAAGTGTGTCCTAGAGATGGTTGTTTTCAAAGCAAGAGTGTTATTCATTTGTTTTGGAATTGTGAGTATGCTAGGGATGTTTGGAGAAGTTTGAAAAGGATGATTAAGGGTTTGACTGGAGTGCAGTTTTGTACTTTTAATATGATGATGTATGATTTGTGTGGAAGTGGTGTGGAAAAGGAGAAAGCAAGATTGATATGGTTGTTGGCATGTTGTGTGAAGGAGGTTTTGTGGGATGTGCGTAATATTTTGATTTTTAAGAAAGAGGTAGTTACTGTAGGTAATTGTGTGGGTATGATCCGTGGGAAGTTGTTTTTGTATTTTTCTTTTGATAGGAGGCGATATGGGGAATTAGATTCGGAAGGCATCTGGAAGACAAAGAAGTGGAAGGATTGGATTATTTAATTTTTATTTTTTTTTTCTCTTCCAGTTTGTTTTTGTCTGTATTTGAAATATGTTTAATTTTATTTTGTGTGATTATTTAAGTTTAATGTTTGGATTTTGTTTTTTGTTTTTTCTGATGACAAAAATTTGGGTCAATATTTCAGTTTTGTAACAAGAGATATTTTGTTTGCATTTGTTATTATGATTTTATTTTGTATATATGCATATATGATTATTTTTCTAATAAAAGAATTACGAAACGATCATCTGGGGTTGCTGTGTTCCTTGTTCAGAGAAGAATTGCCTGGTATTTCGGCGCTGGACTGACCGTAATAGGCGGGATCAGACTGATATACTACAGGAAAGTTCGACTCTGTGAAAAGCATTACTGGGCTAAAAAGTTGCACCCAGGTGGTAAATCGCCATAGAACAGGCTAACAATGGAATTGAGCCAGTTGTACGTTACTGTGAGTGCACTTCTCTCTGTATGTATTTAGTCTCCCTATGGGAAAAAAGGGGCAACCAGACGTGGACTCCTTGCTCAGTGTGCTTAGAGGAATATGGCTACACCTCACTGACGAGGCCCAATGAAGGCCGAAACGATCATCTGGGGTTGCTGTGTTCCCTGTTCAGAAAAGAATTGCCTGGTATTTCGGCGCTGGACTGACCGTAATAGGCGGGATCAGACTGATATACTACAGGAAAGTTCGACTCTGTGAAAAGCATTACTGGGCTAAAAAGTTGCACCAAGGTGGTAAATCGCCATAGAACAGGCTAACAATGGTATTGAGCCAGTTTGTTCCTGTGAGTGCACTTCTCTCTGTATGTATTTAGTCTCCCTATGGGAAAAAAGGGGCAACCAGACGTGGACTCCTTGCTCAGTGTGCTTAGAGGAATATGGCTACACATCACTGACGAGGCCCAATGAAGGCCGAAATGATCGTCTGGGGTTGCTGTGTTCCTTGTTCAGAGAAGAATTGCCTGGTATTTCGGCGCTGGACTGACCGTAATAGGCGGGATCAGACTGATATACTACAGGAAAGTTCGACTCTGTGAAAAGCATTACTGGGCTAAAAAGTTGCACCCAGGTGGTAAATCGCCATAGAACAGGCTAACAATGGTATTGAGCCAGCTGTTCGTTCCTGTGAGTGCACTTCTCTCTGTATGTATTTAGTCTCCCTATGGGAAAAAAGGGGCAACCAGACGTGGACTCCTTGCTCAGTGTGCTTAGAGGAATATGGCTACACCTCACTGACGAGGCCCAATGAAGGCCGAAACGATCGTCTGGGGTTGCTGTGTTCCATGTTCAGAGAAGAATTGCCTGGTATTTCGGCGCTGGACTGACAGTAATAGGCGGGATCAGACTGATATACTACAGGAAAGTTCAACTCTGTGAAAAGCATTACTGGGCTAAAAAGTTGCACCCAGGTGGTAAATCGCCATAGAACAGGCTAACAATGGTATTGAGCCAGTTGTTCGTTCCTGTGAGTGCACTTCTCTCTGTGTGTAATTAGTTTAAATATCTTGTAATTTGTTTTTTATTTTCTGTAATTTAGTGTTTTTTTGTACTTTAGCTAATTTAATTTAATTTATTTAATTGTTTTTAATTTAGTTAATTTATTTAATTGTAGGGTTAGGTTAGGTGTTATTGTAACTTAGGTTAGGTTTTATTTTACAGGTACTTTTGTATTTATTTTAGCTAGGTAGTTATTAAATAGTTAATAACTATTTAATAACTATTCTACCTAGTTAAAATAAATACAAACTTGCCTGTAAAATAAAAATAACCCTAAGTTAGCTACAATGTAACTATTAGTTATATTGTAGTTAGCTTAGGGTTTATTTTATAGGTAAGAATTTAGTTTTAAATAGGAATAATTTAGTTAATGATAGTAATTTTTATTTAGATTTATTGTAATTATATTTAAGTTAGGGGGTGTTAGGGTTAGGGTTAGACTTAGGTTTAGGGGTTAATACATTTAGTATAGTGGCGGTGAGGTTGGGGGAGGCAGATTAGGGGTTAATAAATGTAGGTAGGTGGCGGCGATGTTAGGGACGGCAGATTAGGGGTTAATAATATTTAACTAATGTTTGCGAGGCGGGAGTGCGGCGGTTTAGGGGTTAACCAGACGTGGACTCCTTGCTCAGTGTGCTTAGAGGAATATGGCTACACCTCACTGACGAGGCCCAATGAAGGCCGAAATGATCGTCTGGGGTTGCTGTGTTCTCTGTTCAGAGAAGAATTGCCTGGTATTTCGGCGCTGGACTGAACGTAATAGGCGGGATCAGACTGATATACTACAGGAAAATTCGACTCTGTGAAAAGCATTACTGGGCTAAAAAGTGGCACCCAGGTGGTAAATCGCCATAGAACAGGCTAAAAATGGTATTAAGCCAGTTCGTTCCTGTGAGTGCACTTCTCTCTGTATGTATTTAGTCTCCCTATGGGAAAAATGGGCAACCAGACGTGGACTCCTTGCTCAGTGTGCTTAGAGGAATATAGCTACACCTCACTGACGAGGCCCAATGAAGGCCGAAACGATCGGCTGGGGTTGCTGTGTTCCTTGTTCAGAGAAGAATTGCCTGGTATTTCGGCGATGGACTGACCGTAATTAGCGGGATCAGACTGATATACTACAGGAAAGTTCGACTCTGTGAAAAGCATTACTGGGCTAAAAAGTTGCACCCAGGTGGTAAATCGCCATAGAACAGGCTAACAATGGTATTGAACCAGTTGTTCGTTCCTGTGAGTGCGCTTCTCTCTGTGTGTAATTAGTTTAAATATCTTGCAATTTTTTTTTTATTTTCTGTAATTTAGTGTTTTTCTTATTTTCTGTAATTTAGTGGGTTTTTTTGCACTTTAGCTAATTTAATTTAATTTATTTAATTGTTTTTAATTTAGTTAATTTATTTAATTGTAGGGTTAGGTTAGGTGTTATTGTAACTTAGGTTAGGTTTTATTTTACAGGTACTTTTGTATTTATTTTAGCTAGGTAGTTATTAAATAGTTAATAAATATTTAATAACTATTCTACCTAGTTAAAATAAATACAAACTTGCCTGTAAAATAAAAATAACCCTAAGATAGCTACAATGTAACTATTAGTTATATTGTAGCTATCTTAGGGTTTATTTTATAGGTAAGAATTTAGTTTTAAATAGGAATAATTTAGTTAATGATAGTAATTTTTATTTAGATTTATTGTAATTATATTTAAGTTAGGGGGTGTTAGGGTTAGGTTTAGACTTAGGTTTAGGGGTTAATACATTTAGTATAGTGGCGGCGACGTTGGGGGCGGCAGATTAGGGGTTAATAAATGTAGGTAGGTGGCGGCGATGTTAGGGACGGCAGATTAGGGGTTAATAATATTTAACTAATGTTTGCGAGGCGGGAGTGCGGCGGTTTAGGGGTTAATATGTTTATTATAGTGGCGGCAACATTGGGGGCGGCAGATTAGAGGTTAATAAATATAATGCAGGTGTCGGCGATGTCGGGGGTGGCAGATTAGGGGTTAATAAGTGTAAGATTAGGGGTGTTTAGACTCGGGGTTCATGTTAGGGTGTTAGGTGTAAACATAAATTTTATTTCCCCATAGGAATCAATGGGGCTGCGTTACTGAGTTTTACGCTGCTTTTTGGCAGGTGTTAGACTTTTTTTCAGACGGCTCTCCCCGTTGATTCCTATGGAGAAATTGTGCATGAGCACGTACGACCAGCTCACCGCTGACTTAAGCAGCGCTGGTATTGGAGTGAGATATGGAGCAAAATTTTGCTCCACGCTCACTATTTGTCTTTTAACGCCGGGTTTGTAAAAACCCGTAATACCAGCGCTGTAGGTAATTGAGCGGTGAGAGAAAACTGCTCGTTAGCACTGCATAGCCTCTAACGCAAAACTCGTAATCTAGCCGATGGATTCTATGTTGATATATAAATTTATGTCAGAATATGCTGTGTGTATTACCGTATTTTTTTTCCCCTGCCTGTAATCTTTTACTGACACTATCTGCCTGTCTCCTAAACCCCCTTCATGATTTTTACGACACCCATCCTACCCCTGCATTCAGACCTCTGTAACACTTTGTCTTTTTAGCCTGTGTTTTAAGATACAATCTGTAAATTCCATCAAATTGGTCAGTATTGCTTCAGACTTGAAAAAGGAAGACACTCCTCCGAAAGCTTGTCATCTTATAAATGTATAGTTAGTCCAATAAAAAAGTATCATTGCTCAATGCAATACTCTTGTTATTTTGATATCAAAATCTCTGGACTAACACGGCTACTCCAATCAACGTATATATATATATATATATATATATATATATATATATATATATATATATGTGTGTGTGTATATATATATATATATATATATATATATAAAAATATGTGTGTGTGTGTATATATATATATATATATATATATGTGTGAGTGTGAGTGTGTGTGCCTATATGTGTATACATGTGTTTCTATGTTTCTATGTGTATATATATAAATACCTACCTGAGCAGAATGCTCTCCCCTGCTATTCCCACCTCCTATAACCTCCGATCCAATACCAGCACATTATTTAGCTTGCCTCAATACAAAAAGAAAGCAGCTCGATCCTCCTTTTCCTACAGAGCGCCACAATTATGGAATGACCTCCCTCACACTTTAAAAACTTCCCCAAGCCTAAAATCCTTTAAGAGATCCCTCTATACATATCTCAAAACAGAATGCTCCTGTCATGGTTGATTAAATATTTCATACCTGCTCTATGTTAAATGTTTGCATACATTGTGTATTATTATTATTGTTTTTGTATTTTATTGTACCCTATTGTATCAATGCAATGTTTTGTGGTCCCAGGACATACTTGAAAACGAGAGAAATCTCAATGTATCCTTCCTGGTAAAATATTTTATAAATAAATAAATAATATATATATACACACACAGTTTCAAGCCATTTCCAGTCAAATACCTTGGAACATGAATAATCATTTTTAATAAATTTTAATGTTTTATTATGTTTTACTGTGTTTTTAATGTAATATTTAACATTCCATTGTTCTTCACTTAGATCTTAGAAGAACATGTTCTATATATATGTTCTATATACTGTATATCTGTATAGATAAATATTTTAAAAAAATATATATATATACAGAAATAAATATTTTTAAAAAAAGAACATTTTCTTCTCTGTAAAGAACAATGGAATGTTAAATATTCATAACTACCTTTGGGTTTATCGCTTAGTTTTAATGAAGTGTCGAGTTAGCGCTCGAGCAGTAAGTGTTAGGTTTTTATTTAATTTGGGAGCTTTATTGAAGTATAAGAGGGCTATTTACCAAGCTGAGGCGGACAGGGGCACGCATACTTGCACATGTCCACCGCAGCTCGCGTCTGGCAGGCTGAATTCCCCTGGCAGAATTCAGCATTGCACGTGAGCGCTATTTCGCGTTCGCATGCAATACCGCCTCCTGCCTGCGCACAGCCAATCATGCGCGGACAGGAGCTGTCAATCTCCCTGGTCTGACTAGACCGCGGAGATTGAATTTCGCCAATTTAGAGGTAGCGAAAGATTAGGGAAGCAGTGGTCTGAAAACCACTGCTTGTTAAATACGGTGTGCAGGTTCCCTTGTGAGAACCTGCAGCCGTAGTTGGTTGAAAGGCTTGCGAAGCCTTTGATAAATTGACCCCTAAGGGGAGAAGAAGTTAACGAATCACATCTGGTCTCACTCGCACGCAAACTTTATACTTTTAACTTGTAATATGCGTGCTAACCCACCCGCATAAAAAGTTTGAGCACGGGAAAATATCTTGCCGCTTGTAATCTAGCCCATATTATGGTATAGCGCTGCCGAATCTGTTGACACTCTACAAATAACCGATAATAATAATAATAATAATAATCAGGGCCGGACTGGGACCAAAAAGAGGCCCTGGCATTTTAGGCAAAGAGCCCCCCCCCCCCCCCCCATTGTTCACTATTTCTTATTTAACCATATACCAAACATGACAAGTATAATACTTGTTTAAGTGGCAAAAACATTTTATATATATATATATATATATATATATATATATATATATATATATAAATAATTCATTCCAGCTGAAAAACAGACCATGCAACAGACTGGGGTTGGATTGTGTGCAAATGAGCTAAATTGCTAATCATAATACAGTGAGGACAGGGTAGAAAGTAGATATATATAATAGGTGCCATATTCCCAATGCAGTGCTCACCAGGGCAGGTATTGCTAGTAACAACTAGCTGATTTATGGGTCACACTCACTGCTCCAGTGCTCCACCAGGTAAGAAGAGGCTGCGACTCCTTAACGCTGTCAAAGATGG
The DNA here is from genome assembly GCF_027579735.1 of Bombina bombina. Classification (NCBI taxonomy): domain Eukaryota; kingdom Metazoa; phylum Chordata; class Amphibia; order Anura; family Bombinatoridae; genus Bombina; species Bombina bombina. Next base: position 117,291,499 of record NC_069510.1, on the reverse strand, counting down.
GGGCGGAGCTCAGTTTCGGCTGGCCATGGGGCAACAATTTCTTTTACAACACCGACGGCACATTACAGTAGTGCGGCCGCGTTCCAGGCTGTCACCATTCAGAGAGAGAGCTAAGCTGACAGTCATGCTAGTTAGTGTGCAGCCGCTGGCCGGTATTATATGGGCTGCCCATAACTTCCCCTGCTTCCCGCTCCCAGCCATGATAATAAGGACAGAACGAAGTTGCATAAACATACATAAATATTTTTTGTGAATTATTCATTGTAATGAATATGTTTATGATTATGTAACATAATCATAAACATAATCATTACAATGAATTATTCACAATAAAAATTGTTGAACAAATAATTTATAAAAATAATGCGGTCATGGTGGGCGGGGCTAAAATACAGTGCGGCCTACCGGGCATTTGCCCAGTATGTTCGACGTTCAGTCTGGGCCTGATAATAATAATTTCCTAGTATAATACATATACATAACACTATGTATACAAATGTACAATATACCCACAATCCCCCAGCTCCTATAGGTGTATTATTGATATTCTAGCATCACTATTGCATTGTAACAAAAGGGGGTGAGTTGCTGTTGACACATAAATTGTATTGCCATAAAATACTGTCTAAAGGGATCATTTACATTACACTTTAAATGTTGGTTCCAATGCTGTTTTTAAAATTCCTCTGAATAGAGGTACCAGTAGGCAGCTGCTTACTGTATGACTATTGAGCCCATGGTTGGACTAATTCATTCTTGTGGTATTTAAAATAAAAAGTTTAAGGGGGCATGAAACCCAAAATATTTATTTCATGATTTAGATAGAGAATACAATTTTAAACACCATTCCAACTTACTTCTATTAATTAATTTGCTTCATTCTTCATGTGACGGACACCAGCTACCCCGACTGGGTAGCTCCGCCAAGAGTGTCCTTCCTGTCCCTGGAACTTGTAGCTAAAGAGTAGAGGAAAGTGATTATAGCCGGAACCCACCCAAATAACCAGACAGAACCAGTATTCAGGTAGAATATGAACATACTTTATTGTGAAAACACACACTCTTATATACACCCAGCTCATCTTGATAAGGGTCTTACCAGGCTCCCAGATTCCACAGTCCAAAAAGTGACATGATCTGTTGCTGGGGGCTGGAGCGGCAGCTGATCAAACGTACACTGGGTAAGCCAGGGGCAGTAGGGTTGTAGAGGGGGGTCCGAAACCCCAAGTTTCAAAGGGAGCTCCCTTCCGGCAATCACCCTACCTCTTGCCCTCCCTAGGGGGTACCAATCCTCAAAAGAGCGGAGCTCTGAGGCAAAGGGCCACTGAAACGACCTGGGGTAAAGGTTAGCAGGTATCTGGGTGATGCACACGGCCGGTAGTTCAAGAAGCCCAGCCAGCTGGAAAGGGGTTAGGTGGTCAGCAATCAGCTCTTCCATGAAGAGGTACAAATAGTAAAACAAGAGGAAGGAAGAGTTTGGGAGATTCCATAAGCCCTGAAAAGGTCAAAACTGGTGTAAAAAGGAGTGAGCCAGGTAGTAAGGGGGTGGGGGTAGCCTTGGCAGCCTGGTATCCGTGACAGTGCTCCCCTCTGAAAATACCAGCAGACCCGGCTAGATCCACACACAGGTTGGCCTGGGGCTATCCAGGGAGCTATTCCAACTCAGTTTGATGGGGAAAGTCCATCATCATTCCCATTGTTTTTACCCGGCCGGTATTGGATAGTGAAGTTGAAGGGCTGCAAAGCTAAACTCCCCCGCAACAGGCGTCCATTGTCCACAGAGACTCTGTTGAACCAGACCAAGGGGTTGTGGTCCATAGCATACTTCTCTGGGCAATAGCTTCTTACTGATATAGGCTATGGGGTGCTCATGGCCCTCCTCATCCACCTGGCTCAGCACTGCTCCAAACCCGTACATGGAGGCATCTGTATGGAAACAAAAATGTTTGGATGGGTTAGGAGTGGCTAGGATAGGGGCAGAAGTTAAAGCTGTTTTGAGGCTTTGGAAGACATCCTCACACTCAGGGGACCACAGGACATGTCAGGGCAACTGTTTGTAGGTCAGGTCAGTCAGGGGTTTGGCCAGGGCACTGTAGTTGGGGACAAACTTGTGGTAGTACCCTGCGGTCCCTAGGAAAGCTAAGACCTGAGTCTTGGTTTTGGGGGTTGGCCAGTTCCGGCCACTGCTTCCCATAGCCTACTCGGTGCCCAAGGTACTTGACCTCCAAGTGCCCTACCATACATTTGTCTGGCTTAAGCATCAGACCTGCAGCCTTGATGCGGTCCAGAACGATGCCTAGATGGACAAAATGGTCTTCCCACATATCGCTATAGACCACAATGTCATCCAGGTATGAGCAGGCATAATCCTGGAGGCCATCAAGGAGGCGGTCAACCATACTCTGGAAGGTCACCGGAGCATTCTTCATCCCAAACAGTATGACCTTAAACTGGTATAGGCCGAATGGGGTGAATAATCCTGACTTTGAATGGATTCCTGGGTCCAGGGGGATTTGCCAGTACCCTTGCAGAGGTCTAGGGTAGTCAGGAAGTTGCAGCAGACGATGCGGTCTAGGAGGTCATCTACCCGGGGAATAGGGTAGGCATCAGTTGTGATTCTGTTACTGAGCCTATGGTAGTCTATGCAGAAGCGGTTGGTCCCGTCTTGTTTGGGTACTAGTACCACCAGGGATGCCCAGGGACTGTTGGACGGCTCAATAACACCTGTGTCCAGCATCTCCCTGAGCTCACTGTGCATATTGTCTCTAACTGAATTGGGGACCCGGTATGCTGGCTGCCGCAGGGGTGCCAGTCCCATGGTCTCCACTCGGTGCACTGCTACTGTGGTATAACCAGGGTCAGTGGAGAACATGTCTCGCCGGCTCTCTCTGCCTAGTCCCTAGCCTCTCGTCTAGCTTTATGTCACCTATACCTGTGGGCGCCAAATCTGCACGGGTAGCTCCGGCATGGGGAGACTTTCTGAGTCCTCCATAGCCGGAGCATATGGCGGCTACTTCCTCTGACCTCTCCTGGTATGCCTTCAGCATGTTCACATGAAAGGTCTGATGGACCCGGTCATCTGAGCATTTGGCTACCAGATAGGTTGTGTCACACAGCTGCTCTACTGCTTGATAGGGTCCTTGCCAGGAGGCCTGTAGCTTGTCCGTCTTGACAGGCTTCAGGGCCAGGACCTTCTGCCCTTGTCATGCATATTGAATAATGTTATACATTATTCACTATTATTCTACATAATGGTTACACCTTAACACTATCCCTTTAAATTCAGTACCAACCTCCTCCTTTTCCCTATAAAACAGCAACCCTCTCATCATACTATGCTTGGTATTACTTCCTGTTCCAATTCTTTGGTGCAGTGTATTTTCAAACTTGCAACTTGTGCGTTGCTATTCTAAGCTCTCCGCTAGCTACCACGGAACTCTAACTAATCAGTCTGAGTCAGCCTGACGCCTGCGCTTCTCACCTCCGTACCGTAAGTCTTCTAGCGGTGACGTCACATGCCACAGTCATCTCCTCCGATCTCCAACTCATTCACGGACGGACGAAAGACTACAGCCACAACCAACAGGTAACTTTGTTACAGGATTCATGGCAATTGTAAACTGAACATTTTAACAAGGTTATGTTAACTGCCTAATCAATGTTCTAAACAATATTCCATGGTTGATCCTCCTAATTCATGCCTGCTATAACCTATTTCTTAAACATGTTCTGATTAACTTATGTTGTTATTCATATTTATATCCTGTTACATTCTCAGCACTTTTTCCTGTGTCACACACTAGAAAGAAACTGTGTTAACACTAAACTGGCTGGCAATAGCATTTTGATCTGCTGTAATTATTCAGTGAATATTTCACATGTGACAGCTATAGATCAACAATCGACCCCAACCATCTATTAAGCAGCTTCTGTGATTTCTCGGTTGGGTAATTTATGTTATTTCCCACCTATCTCACGGCTACACAGCTTTCTATAGTTAATTAACCATTTCAGCAGCTGAGGTTCACAACTTAGCCTTTGTTACATTACAGAATCAACCTAGGCATCATAGCCCTACATCTAGGGTTTGGTTATGAGCATTCCTGTCATACCACTGCTTCTGCCTACCTTGGCTGACCTGAAGGTTCTCTTGCATCCTCTCGGCAAGGTCCTTCAGTTGGTCCCTGAACTCCAGGACATACCCCACAATAGAGCACCCTTCCTCTCCCACTGATCCTTCCCAGTAGGCCTCAAGTAGGTTTAGGGGCCCCCTCACCCTCTGTCTATACAGTAATTCAAAGGGGAGAGCCCAGTAGATTCCTGGGGCACCTCTCAGTATGTGAACAGGAGGTGCGGCAGGTATCTCTCCCAGTCTTTGTGAGAGGCTGAGAACGTCCAAAGCAGCTGTTTCAGGGTCCCGTTGAACCTCTCGCACAACCCATTAGTCTGGGGGTGGTATGGAGAGCACGGCAGGGGTCTTATCCTGCAAAGCCTCCATTCTGGGTTCCTTGGTCTGAGATCACCTCCAGGGGGAAACCTACCCAGGTAAATATCCGGAGAAGCACATCGGCCAATGTCTGCCTGGATATTAGACAGGGGGATTGCCTACGGGTATGGGGTGGCATAATCTACTACTGTCAGTATATACTTTTTCCCGGAAGGGCTAGGATGGGGCAAGGTAACAACAATGTCTACAGCTACTCTGCTGAAGGATTCGTCAATGATGGGGAGGGGGGTGCCGGGAGGCTTTGGAGTGGTCCCCTGTCTTGCCTACTCTCTGGCAAACATCACAGGACTGGCAGTACTGCCTAACATCCCCTGTAACCCCCGGCCAAAAGAAGATCTAAGTCAGTGGTTTTGGGTCCTAATGATTCCTTGATGACCTGCCAGGGGAATGTAATGCCCTATATGCAGCTGGTTGTACTGATACTTTTGTGGTACCACCAGCAGGTGCTTGGGCATCTGCCTGCCTCCCCCCACTCGGTAACCCTGTATAGGAGCCCTCCCTCCCATTCAAACCGGTCTACTCCTAGGCCCCCTGGGTCAGTCCCTGCCCAGGCATGGTAGGGAGCTAAGGTCGGGTCTCTGAATGTCTCCTGGGTGAAGTCGGTGGCAGACGCCCAGGAGAGCTGGTCAGTGCTTGGGGTAGTAGTCGGGTGTAGTGGCTTACCTGAGTCCCTAGATCATGTGCGGTGGCATGCCGTCGAGCTTGCTTGTGGGTGGTAAATGGGCAAGCATCCGTGAGGCTGTCCCATACAAAGGAGGAAGGGAGGTGCCTCAGGTCGTTTACTAGCAAGACCTCGGCGGGTAAATGTTTCTTGACCCCTACTTCCACAGCACGGGAGCCGGCATCCAGGTGAACCTGTGCTGTAGGGATCCGGAGCACCTTACCCCCAGCCACATGAACTGTAAGGGACTTCTGTGTCCGGTCTGAAGTGGTGACGATGTGTGGCTGGACGAGGGTAACAGTTGCCTCACTGTCTCGTAGTCCCTGTGCCTGCCAGCCTTTGATCCAGACCACCTGGCGGTGGTGCAGGCGGTTGTCGCCTGTCGCAGCTTGTACAGGGTCCACCTCATGCAGGACTCCGACCTCTTCTTTTGCCCAATTGGCATAGTCAGCTGGGCCCTCCGAGTCTAAACAGTGGGCGGCGGCCCTGTAGCCCCCAGCAGGGGCTCTGGTCCATTGAGCCGTGGGGGGATTCCTTGCTCTTTTCCCCGCCAGACAGTGGGCTCTTAGATGACCCATCTGATTACACCCGTAGCACCTCCGGGGTGAACTTGGCCCAGAGGGGCAGATGGGTGTATGCTGGGTCTGGGAGTACCGGGGAGCCACCAGTGTGTGAGCGGAGGCTGGGGTGTAGCGACTCACCGGGTGAGGCTCAGGACGTGCCTGACATCGAGCATCCAGGAACTGATCAGCCAGGATGACAGCTTGGTTGGCTGTCTCGGGCTTCCGATCCCTGACCCCCTCTCGTACCTCCGGCAGGAAATGCTTATAGAAGTGCTCGAGAAGAATGAGCTGGGTGGCTTCGACCAGGATGGTTACTTGGCAGCCTGTGAACAAAAACTTCAGCCATTGAGCCTCCTGCATGATAGCATAGGATGTTGTCCTTAACCCAGTCATAGTTCTTTCTGTCCTCCGAGGAAACAGTGTGGAAGGCCTTTAGGGCTCGCCCTGATAGTTTTCCGATCAGGAGGGTGACTCGGTCGGCAATGCCCTGTAGTTCACACTGCGCCTCGAACACTTGGAGGTATCTGTCTAACTCCTTGTCTCTGTCTTTAAAGGCCGGGAAAGTCTTGTGTGGTAGTTTCTTTGGCAGGGGAGGAGACTCTAGAGTGACCGGCATGGCTCTCCCCATGGACTTCTGCACCTCCAACATTCTGAGGCGGGTGGCGTCGGAGATTATCCCAGTGATAACTTCTTCTGTGGTCCCATAGAGTTCCAACAGTGGGGTGGTCCCATAGAGTTCCAGTTGCCACTGCATCTCCCTCTGTATTTTGAACATGGCTGTCCCCCCTGTTGATGTCTCGCTGGGCCGGTCACTGCTCAGACTGCTGTCGGGCTCACTAGCTGATCCTTTCCATCAGCTTGGCGATGATCGCTGCGTTTGACTTTTTTGTCAGCAACTTTCCCATGAGCTTCCAATAGGTATTTGAACATACTCTTCCTGCTGCTCCATCTGAGAGCCTCAGTTGGTGGTTTGGATGTTCCAGGTAGACAGAAGCATCCCACTGCTACCAAACAGTTTTGACGGACACACCTATTCCGACTGGGTAGCTCCGCCAAGAGGGTCCTTGGTACTTGTAGCTATAGAGTGGAGGAACGTTATTATAGCCAGAACCCACCTAAATAACCAGACAGAACCAGTTTTCAGGTGGAACATAATCATACTTTATTGTGAAAACACACACTCTTATATACACCCAGCTCATCTTGGTTTTATCAGACCCCCAGATCTCCCGCCATTCCCGCCCCTCCACACAGGCTGGCGCCCCCCATAGTATCCATAGTCTCTTAGAATCCTAGTGATATAGAGGTGGTGGTTTCGGGGTAATCCCGGGGGATCAATGGCACTTCCAGGGTGTTGTTGGAAAGCCCTCAGCCCCCAGATGCCACAGTCCAAAAAACAACATGATCCGTCGCTGGGGGCCAGAGCGGCAGCTGATCAACCGGGTAAGCCAGTGGGAGCAGGGTTGTAGATGGGGGTCCGAAACCCCAAGTTCCCAAGGGAGATCCCTTCCAGCAATCACCCCACCTCTTGTCCTCCCTAGGGGGTACCAATCCCCAAAAGAGCGGAGCTCTGGGGCAAAGGGCCGCTGGAGCGAACTGGGGTAAAGATTAGCGGGTATTGGGGTGGTGCGGCTGGAAAGGGGTTAGGCGGTCAACAATCATCTCTTCCATGAGGAGGTACAAATAGTAAAACAAGAGACAGAAAGAGTTTGGGAGATCCCATAAGCCCTGAAAAGTCCAAAACTGGTGCAAAAAGGAGTGAGCCAGGTAGTAGTGGGGAAAGGGGTAGCCTTGGCAGCCTGGTATCCATGACACGTCCGATGTCCTTTGTTGAAGAACTAGCAATGCACATGGTTAAGCCAATCATACGAGGCATTTATGTTGCAGCTACTGAGCCTATTTAGATAAAATTTTCAACAAAGGATATCATAGGAATGAAACAAATTAGAAAATAAAAGTAAGTTGATTACAATGCCATTCTCTTTCTAAATCATGAAAGAAACTGATTTTCATGTCCCTTTAAGTGATAATACTTGGAAATGACTGAGAGCTTTGGCTGAAATATTCAGCTCAAGAGAATGATTTTATCTTATTCTAAACTTAAATTCAAGGAACGGTAATGACATATACAATGCTAGAATAAATGCACAGTCAGCGATTCTGGGAACAGATTAATGCTATAAATATAAAATACAACTTATTTACAAAACAAGAACATTATGATTAAGATACTGTCTGATACTATGCAAGGCTTTGTGTACGTCCACAGATGATATCATTAACATGGCTTTGTGTATATTTATCGTTAAAGTGGCATTAAACCCAAACTATTTCACCATATAGTAGTAGAAACATTTATAGTCTGTTTTTATTATTTATTTTCCAGTAATTCAGCTGCTGCCAAAGAGGTTGGTGTAAATTCTACAGAAATCATGACACTAACCCAATTTAGGTTACAAGTAGAGCGCTAATTTATTGTGCACCCGCAAACGGGCAAATTTAAATAACCACCCATTACAAGTGGTTGGCTATTGCTACCGCAAGCTCACGGTAGCAATTAGCTCTTAAATCTCTGGTTAATTTTATAACTATGCCCCAAATGCCCCCAAAATAAAGTGTATTGTATTTTATTAAAAAATAAAAATTGTAGCATTTTTATTTTTTTAAGAAAATAACTGCACTAGGCAGTATTTTGGGGGTAAAGTTGGCAGGTGTGGGGTGTAAGAAAAAAAAACTGCACTGAAAAGTGCCTTTACATAGCGGCCTATGGGAACTGTTTGTTCCCAGTAAATATATATGTATATGCTTAAATACATATATATTTATGTGTTAATATATGTACAGTATATTCAAAGTTAAGAAACTCGATCCATTTCTTTCCGGCTTTTGTAAAAACAAAACTTTATTACAACAAAACAGTAAGGAAGCTCCAAATTGCACACAAGGTAGGTGCAGCACTCGGCTTATGCGTTTCGGCTGTATATCATTAATCATAGCCTATAGTGCTGTGCCTTGCATCATTATTTAAGACCATAGAAAATGAGCCTATTGGCTCTTTCACAACACTTAATTAAAATGTTAAACGCCTACTTTGTTAACCCATCAAGTGCCTGCCTGCAACTAGGGGAATAAATGTTAAAGTGTCACTGTCATATACTGTCAGTATATGGCCGGGTTATAATACAATATACTTAATTATTATCCTTTAAAATAAACCCTCAATGAATATGTATATACCCAGACAATAAAATTAATATAAATTCCTAAATTATTTTTATTAGTTAATATCTATAAACACATTGAAATATATTTGTAGGAAGTAGAATATGAGTCAAACTATACAGTGTTTAAAACTATTGCAATACTCTTTACAAAGCAAGCCAAATTGTAACTTTATAACTAACCTTATTCACAATTGAATTGCATTAAAATATCACACTGAGATTCCAAGATATAAGCTACTAACATTCAAACAATACAATCAGCTATGCAGTTACAATTGATTCTAATACACTTCTAATTATGACATTAAAAGTACATATATTCTTAATGTAACAGTCACTTTAAATGCCAATTTATCTAAGCTGAAATAAATTCTTAGTGTCTTACAATTAAGACCAATTCTAAGATATATCTATCTATATATATATATATATATTGCAAAGATAAATTATTTAGCATATAAAAGACAAACTTAACACTATACAGGACTATGAATATAATTCTAAAATATAAATATGCTCTTTAAATCTATCAGTTGTAATTTAACTGCAGTGGCTATGCATATATTTTGTTTTAGACATTTCCCTGTAATTAGCAACCTTTTATACTTTACAAAAAATAAACAAATCGATATCCAATTTCCAATATTTCCCAACAGGTCTAATTTCACCTCAGAATACCAAAATTGGAGTATGTTGCATGCAGAGAATAAAAAGTAGCTATTTGCTTATAGCTGCAGCAGTTATCCATCCAGGGTTTCAGCAAAACAGTTTACCAGCCAAAGTTTAGCCAAAGTTAGCTCAAGTTAGCCTCTTTTTCTCTCTATGCTTGGGGTTAAATTGCATTTAAATTGCATTTAAAACCGTATCTTTTATGAAACAACTTAAAATCATAATATCCTCATCCTGGATTCAATTTATATATGTGGTTCTCACACAATTATATTTACATTGGATTATTATTCCATATAGATTAATATTTCATATCTGTATATCTCTCTTTGAGAGGATAAAATACACAGGATATCATTTAAAATATCAATTATATGTGTACTTCTTAGATGCCTGGAATGAAAGAGATAATTGTTAGAATGCTCATTTTAAATCCTAAAACATTATACGCTTCCAAAATATATTTATATGGGTAAAAACATTTTGAAATTTTAGCTCTCAGGTCTCCATGTTTAATATGTGTCTGAATATACTGCACATATGTGTACCCCCCCCCACATATATATATATATATATATATATATATACACATAACTCATTTGAGTATTCCCTTATTTATATAAAATTCAGCTGATTACACATTGTTATACACAAACAAAATTATATCAATTACTATAAAAAAATTAATTCAAATAGATATATTGTTAACATGTGTTTTTGCTGGTCAAACTTTCATTGCTTCAATACACAGGTAGGGGTAATTAACAAGTCTATGCTAATCACTATGCAGTCAGAAGTTTACTTGCTTATCTGGCTTTATGCCCAGAATGTCGTCTCCATACATTCCCTGATTTATGCTGGTTTGGTGGACCATCAGGCCCCTATTTGCTACCCCCTGCATGGCTGTAGGCTTCAAAAGCTATGTTAATCAGGAAAAAGTGTCTCATATCTGATTTCATATACTGAGTATACAGCTAATATAGATTGACCATCTCTTATTGAAGTTTTTGCCTTTGAAATGGTTCAATGGTCCTATCCTAATTCAAGCTATAAACCTCTGCTCTTCCTCCAAGATAACTTTGACAACATTTCTTTTTAAAGGGACAGTAAACACCAGAATCTTTGTTGTTTTAAAAGGTAGATAATCCCTTTATTACCCATTCCCCAATTTTGCATAACCAACACAGTTATAATAATATACTTTTTACTTCTGTGATTACCTTGTATCTATGTCTCTGCAAACTGCCCCCTTATTTCAGTTCTTTTGACAGACTTACATTTTTAGCCAATCAGTGCTGGCTCCTAGGATCTTCATGTGCCTGATCTCAATGTTATCTATATGAAACACATGAACTAACACCCTCTAGTGGTGAAAAACTGTCAAAATGTTTTCAAATTAGAGGCAGTCTTCAAGGTCTAAGAAATTAGCACATGACCCTCCTAGATTTAGCGTTCAACTAAGAATACCAAGAGAACAAAGCAAAATTGGTAATAAAAGTAAATTGTAAAGTTGTTTAAAATTACATTCCCTATTTAAATCATGAAAGATTTTTTTTTACTTTACTGTCCCTTTAAGTGACTTTGTGACCCATCCTGTGTAATTAACAGAATTGGGGGAGGATTGAATTTTGGTCAGTCAAAGTATTTAATGTCTTATAAATGAATGAATCATTTGGTGCTGATAGCCAAATATATAATAATATATATATATTAATCTTCACATATACCTTGACAGATATAAGCTATGTTTGAAATGCTAGGTGTTTTTTGTCAATGACAATCAAATTTAATTCATGGGTATGCCCAGCCACAGTGTATAATATAAATCAATAGGTGTTGAATTATACACCTAGATATTTAGATCCCAAACTATTCTATACTGAGACATGTATTCTACTATGGGACTTAATGTACTTAGTAAAATAAAAAATAAAATAAAACATAAGTTACGTATTGAATTACATAGTATGGGGGGTATCTATCAAGCTGTCAACCGCAAATACACCGGAATTCCGCAGCATAATTGTTGCAAGCTTGATCCGACCTAGTTATCAAAGCCTACAGATCAGCAAAAGTTTAAATCTGTGACGTAACATACGATCCGCCGGTCTCAATCCGATGCAGATCGACGCTTACGTAATTACAGATGTTCCAAATACACATTGGGCTCTATTTGACACTTTTTCAAAGTTATCAAATAGTTAACCGGTACGCTCGCGGCTATTCCGGCACAGCGTACCTGGTTTTCAATCCGCCACCCTGGAGGCCGCGGATGCCATAGGAATCAATGGGAGTCTGATGGCAGCGAAAGCTTATGTTCGATGCTGCCAGATATCCCATTGATTTATATGGTAGAAAACATGTTAAGTTTACACCTAACACCTTAACATAAATCCTGAGTCTAAACACCCCTTATCTGCCACCCGACATCGCATCACATACATAATGTTATTAACCCCTATTGCCGCTCCCCGACCCTGCCACAATCTAAATAAAAGTATTAACCCCAATCCCGCCGCTCCCAGACCCCCGCCGCTAAATAAAAGTATTAACAACTAAACCTCTGGCCTCCCACATCACTACCACTAACTAAACCTATTAACCCCTAAACCGTCAGCACCCCACATCGCAAAAAACTAAATTAAGCTATTAACCCCTAAATCTAACAACCCCCTAACTTTAAATTAAAATTACAACATCCCTATCTTCAAATAAATTTAAACTTACCTGTAGAATAAAATAAACTATTTTTAAACTATTAATTAACCTACCCTAACTATTATACTACACTTAAATTAAACAACCAATTCAATTAACTAAATTACATATTAAAAAAACCTAACCCTACTAAAATTATTTAAATATACTATTTAACCTTATTAAAAATTACAAAAAAAAAATAAACGCTGTTACAAAAATAAAAAACACTAAATTAGGAAAAAAAACACATGATCAAAAATAAAAAAGAATTACACCTAATCTAATAGCCCTATAAAAAAAGCCCCCCAAAATAAAAAAAACCTAGCCTACAATAAACTACCAATGGCCCTTAAAAGGGCCTTTTGTGGGGCATTGCCCCAAAGAAATCAGCTCTTTTACCTGTAAAAAATACAAACACCCCCAACAGTAAAACCCACCACCCAACCAACCAACCAACCCCCCAAATAAAAACCCTATCTAAAATAACCTAAGTTCCCCATTGTCCTGAAATAGGCATTTGTATGGGCATTGCCCTTAAAAGGGCATTTAGCTCTTTTACCTGCCCAGACCCTACTCTAAAAATAAAACCCACCCAAAAAACCCTTAAATAAACCTAACACTAACCCCCAACGATCCACTTACAGTTATTGAAGTCCAGCTTGAAGGATCCATCCAGCCGGCAAGAAGTCTTCATCCAGACGGCCTCTTCCATCTTCATCCATCCGACGAAGTCTTCATCCAGGCGGCATCTTCTATCTTCATCCATCCGGTGCGGAGCAGGTCCATTCTGAAGACATCCGGTGCCGAGCTACTCTTCAGTACGGTCACTGCCGTAAACTGGAACTGGAATGCAAATGACGTCATCCAAGATGGCGTCCCTTGCATTCCTATTAGCTGAAAGGTTCCAATCAGCCAATAGGATTAGAGCTGCTCTCATCCTATTGGCTGTTCCTATCACTGCTGCTTCTTCAACAAAGATAATAGATAATAGAATTAAATTGAATTGAAGTTGTTTAAAGTGTTATTCTTCATCTGAGTCATGTTAGCAAACAATTGGGGCTTCCTGTCATTTTAAATTACAGGAAAGAGGAGAAAATAAACAATGGTGAGTATTCTGCTACACATAATGACATCTTTTTATTGGGTATTGCATTTTCAGCCCATCCACTTGTCACTAGTGCCAGTCCAAGGCATGACAACAAGACATTTTATAAATGATGGACAAATACATTATATGTGCCTCTCCTAATGCTTGATTATTAAAGGGACATGAAACCCATATTTTTTCTTTCATGATTTAGAAAGAGAATGCAATTTTAAACATCTTTCTAATTTACTTCTATCATCTAATTTGTTTTATTCTCTTGATATTCTTTGCTGAAAAGCATATCTAGATATGCTCAGTAGCTGCTGATTGGTTGCTGCACATAGAAGCCTCATGTGATTGGCTCACCCACGTGCATTGCTTTTTCTTCAAATAAGGATATCTAAAAAATGAAGCAAAATAAATAATAGAAGTAAATTGTAATGTTGTTTAAATTTGTATGTTCTATCTGAATCATGAAAGAAAGATTTTTGGTTTAGTGTCCCTTTAAGTAACTAGTCCCAAAGCCCGTGTAAACAGGCAATTTTTTGCAGTAAAGTGGTCCCACCCCTTGATTTCTCTCTCTCCCCTCTCTTTTGCTCTCTCTCTCCCCCTCTCTTTTGCTCTCTCTCTCCCCCTCTCTTTTGCTCTCTCTCCCCCTCTCTTTTGCTCTCTCTCCCCCCTCTCTTTTGCTCTCTCTCTCTCCCCCCTGTCTTTTGCTCTCTCTCTCCCCCTCTCTTTTGCTCTCTCTCTCCCCCTCTCTTTTGCTTTCTCTCTCCCCCTCTCTTTTTCTCTTTCTCCCCCCTCTCTTTTGCAATCTCCCCCTATATTTTACTCTCTCTCTTCCCCCTCTCTTTTGCTCTCTCCCCCCCTCTATTTTGCTCTCACCTCTCTTTTGCTCTCTCTCCCCCCTCCCTTTTGCTCTCTCCCTCCTCTCTTTTGCTCTCTCTCTTCCCTCTCTTTTGCGCTCTCTCCCCCTCTCTTTTGCTCATTCTCCCTGCCCCCTCTCTTTTGCCCTCCCCCCCCCCAATCTTTTGCTCTCTATCCCCCTCTCTATTGCTCTCTCTCCCCCTCTATTTTGCTCTCTTTCTCTCCCCCCTCTTTTGCACTCTCTCTCTCCCCCTCTATTTTGCCCCCTCTCTCCCCCTCTTTTTTGCTCTCTCTCTCCCCCCTCTCTTTTGCACTCTCTCTCTTCCCCCTCTCTTTTGTGCTCTCTATCCCCCTCTCTTTTGCACTCTCTCTCTTCCCCCTCTCTTTTGTGCTCTCTATCCCCCTCTCTTTTGCACTCTCTCTCTTCCCCCTCTCTTTTGTGCTCTCTATCCCCCTCTCTTTTGCACTCTCTCTCTTCCCCTCTCTTTTGCGCTCTCTTTCACCCCTCTCTTTTGCTCTCTCTCTGTTCCCCCTCTTTTTGGGCACCCTCTCCCCCTCTCTTTTCTACTCTCTCTCCCCCTTCGTTTGCGCTCTCTCTCCCCCTCTCTTTAGCACACTCTCTCTCCCCTCTCTCTTTTGCGCTCTCGCTCTCCCCTCTCTTTTGGGCTCTCTGTCCCTCTCTCTTTTGCGCTTTCTCTCCCCCCTCTCTTTTGCTCTCTCTCTCTCCCCCCTCTCTTTTGCTCTCTCTCTCCCCCCTCTCTTTTGCTCTCTCTCTCTCTCCCCCCTCTCTTTTGCTCTCTCTCTCCCTCCTCTCTTGTGCTCTCTCTCCCCCTCTCTTTTGTGCTCTATTTCTCTTCCCCCTCTCTTTTGCTCTCTCTCACCCCTCTTTTGCTCTTTCTCTCCCCCCCTCTCTTTTGCTATCTCCCCCTCTCTTTTGCTCTCTCCCCTCTCTTTTGCTCTCTCTCCCCCCCTCTCTTTTGTTCTCTCTCTCTCCCCCTCTTTTGTGCTCTCTCTCTTCTCCTCTTTTGTGCTCTCTCCCTCCTCTCTTTGCACTCTCTCTCTCCCCCTCTTTAGCGCTCTCTCTCCCCCTCTCTTTTGCACTCTCTCCCCTCTCTTTTGCGCTCTCTCTCCCCCTCTCTTTTGCGCTCTCTCTCCACCCTCTCTTTTGTGCTCCCTCTCCCCCCTCTATTTTGGGTTCTCTTTCCCACTTCTTTTGTGCTTTCTCTCCCCTCTCTCTTTTGCAATCTCTCCCCCTCTCTTTTGCGCTCTCTCTCCCCCTCTCTTTTGCGCTCTCTCCCCCTCTCTTTTGCGCTCTCTGTCTCCCCTCTCTTTTTCTCTCTCTCCCCCTCTTTTGCTCTCTCTCTCCCCTCTCTTTTGCTCTCTCTCTCCCCCTCTCTTTTGCTCTCTCTCCCCCTCTTTTTTGCTCTATCTCTTCCCCCTCTCTTTTGCTCTCTTTCTCCCCCCTTTCTTTTGCTCTCTTTCCCCCCTTTATTTTGATTTCTCTCTCTCCCCCCTCTCTTTTGCTTGCTCTCTCCCCCTCTCTTTTGCTCTCTCTCTCTCCCCCTCTCTTTTGCTCTCTCTCCCCCATCTCTTTTGCACTCTCTCTCTCCCCCTCTCTTTTGCGCTCTCTCCCCCTCTCTTTTGCTCTCTCTCCCCACCTCTTTTTTGTGCTCCCTCTCCCCCTTCTTTTGCACTCTCTCTCCCCCTCTCTTTAGCACACTCTCTCCCCCCTCTTTTTTGCGCTCTCTCTCCCCCCTCTCTTTTGCACTCTCTCTCTCCCCTTTTTTGTGCTCTCTCTCTCCCCCCTCTCTTTTGCACTCTCTCTATCCCCTCTCTCTTTTGCGCTCTATCTCTCCCCCTCTTTTGTGCTTTCTCTCCCCTCTCTCTTTTGCACTCTCTCTCCCTCTTTTGCGCTCTCTCCCCCTCTCTTTTGCTCTCTCTCTCCCCCCTCTTTTTTGTGCTCCCTCTCCCCCTTCTTTTGCACTCTTTTTCCCCCTCTCTTTAGCACACTCTCTCTCCTCTTTCTCTTTTGCTCTCTCTCTCCCCCTCTCTTTTGCACTCTCTCTCCCCCTTCTCTTTTGCTATCTCTCTCCCCCCTCTCTTTTGCTCTCTCTCCCCTCTCTCTTTTGTTCTCTCTCTCACCCTCTCTTTTGCTGTCTCTCTCTCCCCCTCTCTTTTGCTCTCTCTCCCCCTCTCTTTTGCGCTCTATCTCTCCCCCTCTTTTGTGCTTTCTCTCCCCTCTCTCTTTTGCACTCTCTCTCCCTCTTTTGCGCTCTCTCCCCCTCTCTTTTGCTCTCTCTCTCCCCCCTCTTTTTTGTGCTCCCTCTCCCCCTTCTTTTGAACTCTTTTTCCCCCTCTCTTTAGCACACTCTCTCTCCTCTTTCTCTTTTGCTCTCCCTCTCCCCCCTCTCTTTTGCACTCTCTCTCCCCCTTCTCTTTTGCTATCTCTCTCCCCCCTCTCTTTTGCTCTCTCTCTCTCCCCTCTCTCTTTTGTTCTCTCTCTCACCCTCTCTTTTGCTGTCTCTCTCTCCCCCTCTCTTTTGCTCTCTCTCCCCCTCTCTTTTGCGCTCTCCCCCCTCTCTTTTGCTCTCTCTCTCCCCCTCTCTTTTGCTCTCTCTCTCTTGCTCTCTCTCTCTCCCCATCTTTTGCTCTCTCTCTCCCCCTCTCTCTCCCCCTCTCTTGCTCTCTCTCTTACCCCTCTTTTTTGCTCTCTCTCTCCCCCTCTCTTTTGCTCCCCTCCTTTTGCTCTCTTTCTCCCCCTCTCTTGCTATCTCTCTCCCCCTCTCTTTTGCTCTCTCTCTCCCCCTCTCTTTTGCTTTCTCTCCCCCCTCTCTTTTGCTCTCCCTCCCTTCTTTTGCTCTCTCCCCCTCCTCTCTTTTGTTCTCTCTCTCCCCCTCTCTTTTGCTCTTTCTCCCCCCTCTCTTTTACTCTCTCTCTCCCCCCTCTCTTTTGATCTCTCCTCTCTTTTGCTCTCTCCCCCCTCTCTTTTGCTCTCTCTCTCTCCCCCTCTTTTGCACTCTCTCCCCTCTATTTTGCGCTCTCTCTCCCCCCTCTCTTTTGCACTCTCTATCTCCCCTTTCTTTTGTGCTCCCTCTCCCCCCTCTCTTTTGCATTCTCTCTCCCTCTTCTTTTGGCTCTCTCTCCCCTCTCTCTTTTGCACTCTCTCTCTCCCCTCTCTTTTGCGATCTCTCCCTCTCTTTTGCTCTCTCTCCTCCTTCTCTTTTGCTCTCTCTCTCTCCCCCTCTCTTCTCTCTCCCCCTCTCGTTTGCTCTCTCCCCCTCTCTTTTGCTCTCTCTCCCCCTCTCTTTTGCTCTCTCTTTCTCTCCCTCTCTTTTGCTCTCTCTCCCCCTCTCTTTTGCTCTCTCTTTCCCCCCTCTCTTTTGCTCTCTCTCCCCCTCTCTTTGGCTCTTTCTTTTCCCCCTCTCTTTTGCTCTTTCTCTCCACCCCCCTCTCTGTTGCCCTCTCTCTCTCCCTCTCTCTTTTGTTCTCTCCCTGTCTCTTTTGCCCTCTCCCCCCTCTCTTTTGCACTCTCTTTCTCCCCTCTCTTTTGCGCTCTCTCTCCCCCTCTCTTTTGCGCGCCCTCTCTCCCCCCTCTCTTTTGCGCTCTATCTCTCCACCCTCTCTTTTTGTGCTCTCTCTCTCCCCCCTCTCATTTGCTATCTATCTCTCCCCCTCTTTGGCACTCTCTCTCTCCCCTCTCTTTTGCGCTCTCTCTCCCCCCTCTCTTTTGTACTCTCTATCTCCCCTTTCTTTTGTGCTCCCTCTCCCCCCTCACTTTTGCATTCTCTCTCCCTCTTCTTTTGGCTCTCTCTCCCCTCTCTCTTTTGCACTCTCTCTCTCCCCTCTCTTTTGCTCTCTCTCCCTCTCTTTTGCTCTCTCTCCTCCTTCTCTTTTGCTCTCTCTCTCCCCCTCTCTTCTCTCTCCCCCTCTCTTTTGCTCTCTCTCCCCCTCTCTTTTGCTCTCTCTCTCCCCCCCTCTTTTGCTCTCTCTTTCTCTCCCTCTCTTTTGCTCTCTCTCCCCCTCTCTTTTGCTCTCTCTTTCCCCCCTCTCTTTTGCTCTCTCTCCCCCTTTCTTTTGCTCTCTCTTTCTCTCCCTCTCTTTTGCTCTCTCTCCCCCTCTCTTTTGCTCTCTCTTTCTCTCCCTCTCTTTTGCTCTCTCCCCCTCTCTTTTGCTCTCTCTCCCCCCTCTCTTTTGCTCTCTCTCCCCCCCCTCTCTTTTGCTCTCTCTCTCCCCCCTCTCTTTTGCTCTCTCTCTCCCCCTCTTGTTTGCTCTCTCCCCCTCTCTTTTGCTCTCTCCCCCACTCTTTTGCTCTCTGCCCCCTCTCTTTTGCTCTCTCTTTCTCTCCCTCTCTTTTTTTCTCTCTCACCCTCTCTTTTGCTCTCTCTTTTCCCCCTCTCTTTTGCTCTTTCTCTCCACCCCCTCTCTGTTGCCCTCTCTCTCTCCCCCTCTCTCTTTTGGTCTCTCCCTGTCTCTTTTGCCCCCTCTCTCTCCCCCCTCTCTTTTGCACTCTCTTTCTCCCCTCTCTTTTGCGCTCTCTCTCTCCCCCTCTCTTTTGCGCTCTATCTCTCAACCCTCTCTTTTTGTGCTCTCTCTCTTCCCCCTCTCTTTTGCGCTCTCTCTCTCCCCCCTCTCTTTTGTGCTCTCTCTCCCTCTCTTTTGCGCTCTCTCTCCCCTCTCTTTTGGGCTCTCTCTCCCCTCTCTTTTGCACGCTCTCTCCCCCCTCTCTTTTGCACTCTCTCCCCCCTCTCTTTTGCACTTTCTCTACCCCTCTCTTTTGCACTCTCTATCTCCCCCTCTCTTTTTCTCTCTCCCCCCTCTCTTTTCCTCTCTCTAGCCCTCTCTTTTGCTCTCTCTCTCTCCCCTCTCTTTTGCTCTCTCTCTCCCCCCTCTCTTTTACTCTCTCTCTCCCCCTCTCTTTTGCTCTCTCCCCTCTCTTTTGCTGTCTCTCCCCCTCTCTTTTGCTGTCTCTCCCC
This sequence comes from Bombina bombina, assembly GCF_027579735.1. Lineage (NCBI taxonomy): Eukaryota > Metazoa > Chordata > Amphibia > Anura > Bombinatoridae > Bombina > Bombina bombina. Next base: position 117,272,248 of record NC_069510.1, on the reverse strand, counting down.
CTCTCTTTTGCTGTCTCTCCCCCTCTCTTTTGATCTCCCCCCTCTCTTTTACTCACTCGCTCTCTCTCCCCCACTCTTTTGCTCTCTCTCTCTCCCCTGCTCTTTTGCTCTCTTTCTCTCTCCCCCTCGTTTGCTCTCTCTCTCACCTTTCTATTGATCTCTCTCTCCCTTATATTGATCTCTCTCTCTTGGATGTGCGTGCGCGACCACTCCCACATGGCCATGCCCCTGACACGCCCGGCCCCATCCGCCCCCGCCCCGTCTGGCGCCTTCCACCATTCTGGCACAGCCACGGACAGAAGAGCAGGTAGACTCTAAGGCCAGGTGTGTTTGTTCTTGCACTGTCTCTACTGCGCATGACAGCTTCGGACAAACACACTTGGCCTTTTATATTATAGGATATACACAAGTATTTTAACTAAAAAAATGTATGTCCAGCTTGTTTACATTAAGTCTACACCTTAGTCATCTTAAAGTCTTACTTTAGATTAAGCTGCAAATAGCCTTCTGCATCCCTTTCTATATCATGCAGCATGAATGGTAAAAAAGGTTATTTTAAAATAAATATTGTTTCTGGACACTTTGAAATGGCTGCCAAGCTCCGCCCACTGATGACATCACAATCTGGGCTGCATATGGTGTATCACAAAAGACTCACTAGATGGATTCAACAGACTGTCTATGATATTCAGCAGAGTGCCCAGATCGTGATGTCATCAGTGGGTGGAGTTTGGCAGCGATTTCAAAGTGGACAGAAACAATATTGATTTTAAAATAACTTTTTTACTGTTACTGCTGCATAATATAGAAAAGGTGCAGGAGGCTATTTGAAGCTTAATCTAGGGTAAGACTTTATGATGACTAAGGTGTACACTGCCCTTTTAATAGTTTGAACTTAAAGGGACAGGAAACCCAAACATTTTATTTAAAGTTTCTGATAGAGCATACAATGTTAAACAACTTTACAAAGTATGTATATTATCTAATTTACTTTGTTGAAAAGAATATCTAGGTAGACTCAAGAGCAGCAATGCTCTACTGGGATCTAGCTGCTGATTGGTAGATGCTCATATACACATCTTGTCATTGGTTCACCCAGTGTTTTCAGCTAGCTTACTTTAGCGCAGTGCTGTTCCTTCAACAAAGAATAGCAAAGGAATAAAGTACATTTGCTAATTGAAGTAAATTGGAAATGTGTTTAAAATTGCACGCTCTGTCTGAATCATTAAAGAACCATTTTGGGTTTCATGTTCCTTTAATATTCTAAATAAAATATTGATTTTTAGCCAAAATAAATATTTGCTGTAGCTTGTAAATGTCTGATAGTATCTGCCAAACCACATCATTGTATTTAGCTCTTAGCAGATAGTAATGATAAACATTATCGTTCTTAGTTAAACTTAAAACCGTTTCTGGCGCGTTCATCATAAAACAAGAAGCTAAAAAAATAAAAAACAATAATCAAACAACAAAATCTCTTCTGCTTCTGCACTCAATCACATTACATTTGATACAGTGACCAGGAATTTTTTCATTTCCTCTTGAGATGATTGGATATGGGTTTAGTTTTTCGGTAGATGGCTTCATATTATTGACCTAGTTAAAGAAACAGTAGACATTTAGAAGGTAAAAGTACTTTGTCACTTGCCTTTGTGCTCCTGGCCACCAGCCACACCAGCTGCTACCCTGGGGGACTCTTTAAGGTATGGGCTAGATGACAAAGGGACACATTTTATAGAAAATCTTGTTTGACAGGTAAAGAGTCATCTCACCATTGTTCTGCTGAATTTGAAACATCTCCAGGGTTCAGTTACTCAATCTGATCAATCTGGCATTGAGTAATGACATGGCCGGATTGGCCTACCAGGATACCAGGAGATTTTCCAGTGGGCTGCAGCAGCTGGGGCTGGAAAGCTACAATTTAAAGGGGTGATTAATGGATGCAATTGGGTTGTAGGGTGCATATAATAATAATATGGTACTGTTTTAATACAAACTGATATAATATAATTCTGAAAAACAAGTATTGGGGGAAGGAGTAGCCTAGTAATCCTCTGAGAAAAATAGGGAGAAAAATTCTACTGACTCAATGGAAAAAGCGCTGATCTCCAAATTTTCCAGGGCTGCATTTTATTCCCAGTCCGACCCTGAGTAATGCTGGCCTGTGTTCTATCGGCTGGCCTTTCAAGTAGATATGTGCATGATTGAAAAATTTGTTTCGGTTCAGTTCGGATCGATTCGGAGGTTTTCGAATTTCGTTTCGGATCGATTCGAATTCGGAAAACTTTTAATTAATTCGTTTTGGATTTGTTTCGGATTCATTCGGATTCGAAAAAATTCGGAATTTCGGTATATGTGCTGTGTATTAGACTAGTATTATGTACTGTATATTAGGTGTAACCCATAGCAGAGTGATATAACCTAATATACTGTACAATACTAGTGTAATCCATGTCCATCGGAATTTACCGAATAAATCTAAACCAATTCGGATTTATTCGGTAAATTTGGCAGTATTTTAATTCGGAAATTCGGTTCGATCCGAATCTCCGAATTTTCCGAATTTTCCGAATTTCCGAATCGAACCTAACCGAATTGCACATGTCTACTTTCAAGAGTTCCTGTTCTACACCCACCTCCACTGGCCAAAAGGGAACACAATCCCTGTTTAATCAGAGAAAAGCAATTGTTTTTACCTTGCTTAGTCTGGTTTTTACCCCTGTTTCCGCTAAATAAAGTAGTTCACCATGATGTTAGTCTTCACATTATATTTGGAAGGATGACCATGGTCTATCTTTGATTGTGTAGTTTTCAAGCTGCTGTAAAACACTGGTCTTACTTTGTTGATCCTTAATCTTCTTTACATGATCACTGGTCTGCCCAGGATCAGCCCCTGGTATGATCAAGAGAATAGTGAACTAAAGTTATTGTCCAGGATATAGATGAGGGAAATTTCATTTGTGAACTCTACGCTTCATTTTTTTAGAACAAGAGTCTACTCTCATTGAGTTGCAGAGCTTTCAATGGAACCCTTCCTTTAATAAAATCCCTCTGGGGACCTTCTTCTTCGCATGAAGTATGTCTATTATTCCCAGATAACTTTAATAAATCTAGGGGTGGCATTAAAGTTTCACTGTAATTGGGCACCAAAAGAGAGCTCCACACCTTCACTCCTGCAAATACCCTGTTATTTATTTTCCATTAATATCTTGTGTTATTGTTGTTGATTTTGGTGATAGCTACTTGATTGATCTTTACACAGACGTTTATGGAGCATGAAAACAGATAAATATTTAACCCCAAATTTAAACTTTTTATTGGACATTTTGCAGCCTGGTTTTGTTAGCAGGTTGTTGTGTTTGTTTTTGATTGTAGGTGTCTTAGTTTTGTGAGGACAACTGAAGAAAAATGATGCCAAGAACAGTGGGAAGACTTATCTCTATAACATACATTAACTAAATTTAATCTAATTGTTTTTGATAAATTGCCATCATACAGTGTAAATACAATTATGAAATACACAAACAAAAATTATCTCCAATGTGTTTTGCTACCTGACAAACGTCTACAGAGTTGAATATTTTTGTTCCATTTTTGTTCCTAATGTTTAACTGTCTGTCGTTTGTTTTAGCTACATTTATTTGACTAATTCTTCAGCATTAGTTACATTTCAGGACACAAAGATCCGTACAAAACCAGCATTAGCAAACAAATGACAAATCTAAAATTTCGCCCATGCCTTCCAATTATCACAGTGTTTTTTTCTTATGTTACATAAAGGGAGAATTAATAGATTTATTTAATACAATGGGGCCGAATGGAGCTTGATGCCCCGTGTTTCTGGCGAGTCTTCAGACTCGCCAGAAACAGCAGTTATGAAGTAGCGGTCACAAAGACCGCTGCTCCATAACCTGTCCGCTTGCTCTGAGCAGGCGGACAGGAATCACAACAATTCAACCCGATCGAGTACGATCGGGTTGATTGACACCCCCTGCTGGTGGCCCATTGACCGCGAGTGTGCAGGGGGCAGCGTTGCACCAGCAGCTCTTGTGAGCTGCTGATGCAATGTTAAATGCGGAGAGCGTATTGCTCTCCGCATTTTGCGAGGTCTTGCGGACCTGATCCGCACTGTCGGATCAGGTCCGCAAGACCTTTGATAAATAGGGGCCAATGTATCTATCCATCTATCTATCTATCTATATATCAATCTCAGACACCCTCAAACTTGGCCCATGAGGAAATGTTTGAGGATGTCTGATCTATCTATTATGCATATGAAAGAGTAGCATTTAATTAGAAAATATATTTTGTATGATTAAAGTTAAGTAAATACGTGTTTATTCACAATTCATATTAATAGTCATTGACTGATTTGTGATTTAATATTAATTATCAAGGCACGTGGTATTTTTTTTTTTCTATTTTCACAAAATTCTTATTGGGTTTCAAGGGGTTAACCAACAGCATATGGTGCCTAATACATCTGTTTCCGCGCGAGCCTTCAGGCTCGCTGGAAACGGCAGTTAAGAAGCAGCGGTCTTAAATTTGCTGCTCCTTAACTGGTCCACCTGCTCTGAGCTGAGGACAGCAATCAACCCGATCAGATACGATCGGGTTAATTGACACCCCCTACTAGCGGCCGATTGGCCACAAATCTTTAGGGGCGGCATTGCACAAGAAGTTCACCAGAAATGCTTGTGCAATGCTAAATGTCGACAGCGTATGCTGTCGGCATTCAGCGATGTTTGTCTCACATGATCCGATCATGACGGACAGATATTTGATAAATCGGCCCCTATGATTGAAAGGGATCTACTTTCTCAACACAAGGATACCAGACCAGTGTATTTTTCATTGGCTGATATGGACAACTATCAAAAATATTATTTGAAATGCACTTTTTTTCTATTTTGGATGAAACAAATGAAAACATGAGTTAAGTTTTTTGTTTTTTTTAATTACTTATCTGTTATTTTTTTTTTTATATATACATTTTAAATCATACATATTTCAAAAATATTGTCAAGCCACATTTTTGTAAACCCTTTCTTTTACACTTATGCCCAGATTTGTGTGAATTTCTAATTTTATTTTGAATTTGCTGTTTAAGGGACAATTAAAAAATATATATAAAAAAATCCCTGTCACAAATAAGAGATCATCTTAAAGGGACATTCCAACCAAAACTGGAATCCACGTGAATGCATTTTAGTTTTGAATAGAAGCATTTTTGTAATATACATGTATTAGCAGACAATACATGCTTATAATAAAATCTATAGTTGTTTGAAAAGTGTATTTAAGTATGCACCGTGCACCAGCATTTTATACACAACACATGCTCAGAGAACCTAAGGTTTTTGTATCATCTGCTAATGACTCAATTTGCTAATTGCTGACATGATACAAGCCCCACTAACATTACAAAAAATAACAAAAAAACTAACATTTCTAAAAATAACAAACACTAAAATTACGCAAAATAAAAAAATATTAAGATTACAAAAAATAATAAAATTAGCCAAAATAACACAAATTAAACCTAATCTACTTGCCCTATTAAAACAACCCCCCCCCAAATAAACCCCCCACTAATCTATCAATAAACTACCAATATCCCTTAAAAGGGCCTTTTGTAGGGCATTGCCCTAAGTTAAACAGCTCTTTTACCTACAAAAATTGCAAATTTCCCCCTAAAAATAAACCCCCCACCCAACCAACCCCCCAAAATAAAAAACCTAAGTCTAAAAAAAACCCTAAGCTACCTATTGCCACTGGTTAGTAGTTGTGATGTGGGGGGGGCGTTGGTTTAAGGGTTAATAAAGTTATTATATTAGTAGCTACGTGGGTGGGCTGCGGATTAGGGGTTATTAGGTTTATTTAGTTTTTGGCTATGTGGGGGGGGGTGGCGGATTAGGGGTCAATACTTTAATTTAGTGTTGGCGATGTTTGTGGGCGGCGGATTAGGGGTTATTAGGTTTACTATAGTATTTGCGATGTGGATGGATGGCGGTTAAGGGGTTAATAGGTAGTTTATGGGTGTTAGTGTACTTTGTAACATTTTAGTTATGAGTTTTGTGAAACATTTTTGTTTGCGCAAATTCCATAACTACTGATCTTAGATAGCGGAATGAATTGCTACGGTATAAGCTATAACGCTAGTGTAATATCCAAACCACACAACCTGTAATATGGGCACAACAAAAATCACACACTCAAAAGTCATTTTTTAGTGCAGAATGGAGAGTTGCGTAAAGGCTAAAACGCTAGCGGTATAGCTGTACTGCAGCGACTTGTAATACGGGAGACCTGCATATTCCGAGCACAATGGCCGATTTTTCAGCGGTATAGCTGTACCGCACGTACAGCAAAACTTGTAATTTAGTTGCAATAGAGTTGTAGGTGCTGGCTTTGTCAATCAGTGAACAATTTGTCTCTATGGGTAACTTTTTTTTTCTTTCATGTTTTTTTTTTATTATAGCGTCTGTCTAAATGTTACAAATATCCTTATGTGCCTTTGTGTGATAGTATGAGATAGTACGCCAGAAGATTTGACAGTAAAATATTTTCTGCCAGTATATGTAAAGATTCTTTGCAGAATCAGTGTTCTAAAACTAAATAAAAATGAAATAAAGTTCAATGGCATTAGAACAAACGGAACAAAACTTTATAAAAGGATGTTGCAGTGAGATATAAATCCGCAGATATGAGTCTGCTGCTTTCAATATGTTATCTAGAAGCGCTTTATCTAAATAATCTGTGAAATAGATACATTGTTTGCTAAGAAATACACTACTTAAAGTGAAATGAAAAGCAAAATGTTTCTCTCATGATTCAAATAGATCATACAACTCTCCAATTTAGCTCTATTATGTCATTTGCTTCATTCTGTTGGTATCCTTTCTTGAAGGAGCAGCAACGCACTACTGGGAGTTAGCTGAACACATTGAGGGTTGCACTCGTATTACAAGTTAAAAGTAAAAAGTCAGCGCACAAGCAAAAACTTGATGCATGCAAAAAGTGGAACTTAGACTATTGCTAACACATTAACATATTCTCCCTTAGGCCTCTACTTATCAACGCGTCTACTTTACCTGCCTTCGCCGGCCCAATACGCCCGCCTAAGCTCGCCTACCATCGCCGCCGCGGACCTGAATATGTTCGCCTAAGTTATCAATAAAGCTGTCAAAAAGCCGTGCACCAAGTACGGGGCGATGAGCAGCGGACTGTGATAGTTATCACTCATCCGATCTTGCTGCTCTTCGGCTTTTTTACAGCTTTATTGACAAGCTCTCACTAAGCACCCACACTAACTACACTGTTCTACCCCCTATACCGGCGCCCACGGAGCCCCCCGAAACTAAATAAAGTTATTAACCCCTAAACCGCCGCTCCTAGACCCCGCTGCAATTCTTATAAATGTATTAACCCCTAAACCGCCGCTCAAGGACCCCGCCACCTACATTATACCTAGTAACCCCTATCCTGCCCCCCCTATACCGCCGCCACCTATAATAAAGTTATTAACCCCTATCCTGCAGATCCTGTACCTCGCCGCAACTAAATAAATAGTTTAACCCCTAAACCGCCGCTCCCGGACCCCGCCGCAACCTATATTAAACTTATTAACCCCTAATCTGCCCCCCCTACACTGTCAACACCTATAATAAATTTATTAACCCCTTTCCTGCCCCCCCCCCCACACTGCCGCCACTGTAATAAAATTATTAACCCCTAAACCTAAGTCTAACACTAACCCTAACACCCCCCTAACTTAAATATTAATTAAATACATCTAAATAAATTTAACTCTTAATAACTAAATTAATCCTATTTAAAACTAAATACGTACCTGTAAAATAAACCCTAATATAGCTACAATGTATTTAATAATTATATTGTAGCTATCTTAGGATTTATTTTTATTTTATAGGCAACTTTCAATTTATTTTAACTAGGTACAATAGCTATTAAATAGTTATTAACTATTTAATAGCTACCTAGTTAAAATAAAGAGAAATTTACCTGTAAAATAAAAACTAACCTAAGTTACAATTACACCTAACACTACACTATACTTTAATAAATTATTCCTATTTAAAACTAAATACTTACCTGTAAAATAAACCCTAAGATAGCTACAATGTAATTAATAATTACATTGTAGCTATTGTAGGATTTATATTTATTTTACAGGTAACTTTGTATTTATTTTAGCTAGTTAGAATAGTTATTAAATAGTTATTAACTATTTAATAACTACCTAGCTAAAAGAAATACAAAATTACCTGTAAAATAAATCCTAACCTAAGTTACAATTAAACCTAACACTACACTATCATTAAATTAATTAAATAAATTAGCTACAAATAACTACAATTAAATTAAATTAAATAAACTAACTAAAGTACAAAAAATAAAAAAAGCTAAGTTACAAAAAATAAAAAAAATAAGTTACAAACATTTAAAAAATATTACAACAATTTTAAGCTACTTACACCTAATCTAAGCCCCCTAATAAAAAAACAAAGCCCCCCAAAATAAAAAAATGCCGTACCCTATTCTAAATTAAAAAGTTATCAGCTCTTTTACCTTACCAGCCCTTAAAAGGGCCCTTTGCGGGGCATGCCCCAAAGAATTCAGCTCTTTTGCCTGTAAAATAAAAATACAACCCCCCCAACATTAAAACCCACCACCCACATACCCCTAATCTAACCCAAACCCCCCTTAAATAAACCTAACACTACCCCCCTGAAGTTCATCCTACCTTGAGTCGTCTTCAGCCAGCCGACCACCGATGGAACCGAAGAGGAGATCCGGAGCGGCAGAAGTCATCATCCAAGGGGCACTGAAGAAGTCTTCCATCCGATGAAGTCATCATCCAGGCGGCGCTGAAGAGGTCTTCCATCTGATAGAAGTCTTCATCCAGGCGGCGTCTTCAATCTTCATCCATCCGGAGCGGAGCGGAGCCATCTTCAGACGAGCCGACTCGGAGCCATCCTCTTCTTCCCGACGACTAACGACGAATGAAGGTTCCTTTAAGGGACGTCATCCAAGATGGCGTCCCTTCAATTCCGATTGGCTGATAGGATTCTCTCAGCCAATCGGAATTAAGGTAGGAAAAATCTGATTGGCTGATTGAATCAGCCAATCAGATTGAAGCTCAATCCGATTGGCTGATCCAATCAGCCAATCATATTGAGCTTGCATTCTATTGGCTGTTCCGATCAGCCAATAGAATGCAAGCTCAATCTGATTGGCTGATCTGGTGAACTGCTGGTGCAATTCCGCCCCCTGTAGATTCATGGCCAATCGGCCGCTAGCAGGGGGTGTCAATCAACCCGATCGTATCTGATCGAGTTGATTTCTGTCCGCCGCCTCAGAGCAGGTGGACAGGTTATTGAGCAGTGGTCTTTAGACCGCTGCTTCATAACTTGGTGTTTCTGGCAAGTCTGAAGGCTCGGCAGAAACACGGGGCATCAAGCTTGATAAATAGGCCCCTTAGATGTTTTCTATTCCTGAATTATAGTTTCCATAACTAGAACTGATATCTGCAACTTTTGTAACCTTTGACCTCATCGAACATGCTGTCAAACTACCTTCTGCAGATTGGGATGATGAAATAGCCCTTAATGTAGAAGCTCTGGAAGCAGAAATATTCCTTGGTGGTCGTAATTCCATTTGTTTGAGTAGTGGGTACCATGGCTTCCTTGGCCAAAAGTATTGAAATAAACTTGTCTAGTTCTTTTCTGATCTTACAGAAAAAGTTAAGGAAACTGGAGGGAAAACAGATCAGTTTGAAGCCTCTGTCAGGAAAAGCATCATCCACCGATGTGATGGAACCAACTTAAAAACTGATGCACCTGATGGATGTTACTTTAATAGTAACTCCTTGATAAGTATTACTTTTACAGTATTATTCCTGAGTGCTTTTTATTTTATATATATTTTTTAACTTTAAAAAAACATGTACAAAATGTGACGATGTAAAGATCACACTTTGGGCCTGATATTTATAAGCTCACCGGCATGGAGAGAAATCATACAAAATCTGTGGGATTATATTGTAATTTAGGCGTCTCTCCTTCACATACAAGAACCCAGCATAGTGAGATAAATATCTTTAAAATTAATATTTGTGTTTCTAACATTTTTTTAGGGACCTCTCCATACTGACGAGATGTCTTAGGTCATCTCACCTGAGCGGCGAGCTTTTAAATATCAGGCCCTTTGAAGCTTGCAAAGAACATCAGTGATCTGTGAGTATGCACCCCTTCTGTAGCAGGGTGTGAGAATACCTGTGCTGCAACATGAATGAAGAGGCGGAGCTTCAGCATTTGACTAAAAGAGGAGAATGGCTTTGAAGATGGCTGCCGGCACGAGGGGGGGGGGGGAATTCAATAGCGTTATCAGTAGTAACTATTCTATGGTAGTTGTGCCAGACAGTTTAATGTCGCTATATATCTGGATACCCCATTTTTTTCTGTTATACCATTCTGTTGTTTGCCACACTGGAATTCTTCTCAGATAATCTGCTTTATGGCAGATAAACTGCTGTCACTGCTGAGTCACTTCTATGAGGGTCAAGTGACTGTCAATCCTTGAAATCATATGTAAGAAACTGCTGCCTGGTTGTCTGTAAAAACTGTTATGGATTTCCAGTAGCTAACAATAAAAATGCCATAATATTAGGGTTATTGCCCTGACTACCAAGATCCCGTGAAGGTAGAATAGACTGTTCTCCATCTTCCTTGTGCAAACTGGTCCTCTTATCTAGCTCTATATCCAAATTTGCTGTGACTAATTTCTAACCAACAAAAACTTGCTGCGACTCGCAAAGTGCTGAATTCATAAAGCTTTGTACCCTCCTCTCATTACTCACCATTATACTCAATGGAACCGCATTTATCTCGTAGTCATTCACTTCTCGGCACATAACATGAGTTCCACTATGAAGGATAACGGAATCAGAAAAATATTTTCAAAAAAACATTTTTGGGAGGCAAATAACAAAAATACCTAATCATATTAAAAAAAAACTATTCTTAGAGCACATTATCAGTATACAAATATACATACTTAAGGTGCTAATAAAATGAGGTATTCAACAGATCCAAACATGTCCCAACATGGTAAGTGGAGCGGTGCAGTATGGGAAATGTCAGTTGTTTAAACCCTGGTGTATGGTGTTTGTTGTCTATGGATTAGTAAATCAGATACAAAAAAAATGATGGTATAATTTCATCATGTTGTAGGGACATGGCTTATTCTATGGTGATTTTTCTCTCTCCTGTTTGCAAGTATCTGCAGCCTAACAGATCTGATAACAAAAAGTACATTTTAAATATCAAACCTCCCCATTTATAGTCATGAGATCTAGTTGGTACAAATTAGCAAATGACCGCCTATGTAATTGCACATATCTTTCTTGACTGCTTCTTGTAACAATGTTACTACTGTCTGACAGGTAACACAGACTTGCACATCTGCACATGCACCTTTCTGTTAAGACCATATATAACCTGGTTGACCTCTGACTCTGAATACTGTCTGTGTCATCTAGTACCTTGTTTGGCTCTAACTGACCATCTGGCTAATGTCTGGCCTTGAGTACTGCTTATATCCTGTGGAACCCAATCTGACCTTATTCGACCCTCTGGCTAACCTCTTACCTTAAGTACTGCTTATGTCCTCTGATCCTGAGTATTGAATATGTCCTCTGGTACCTTGTCTGACTCTGACTGACCTCCTGGCTAATCTCTGACCCTGAGTACTGACCATGCCCTCTAGTTACTTGTCTGACTCAGACTGACTCACTTCTGGTTAAACTATGGATCTTAGTAGTCTTTGTGACCTCTATTATTTGACTAACTCTGACTGACACCTGGCTAATCTCTGACCCTGAGTACTGACTATGTCCTCTGGTACCGTATCTGGCTCTGACTGACAACAAGCTAACCTATGGACCTTAGTAGTCTCTGTTTTCTCTGGTATTTGTCTGACTCTGACTTACCTGTGCTGCTGACCAGCTGACTTGCTTCTAATCATGCATATTGCCTGTGTCTTCTGTAACCTCTTCTAACTCTGAATGACCTCTGCTGTTGACCTCGTGTAGCTACTCAGCATGTGGCTGTAACCTTACTGATCCTTAAAACTCTCAAGGGTTATTAGTACAGAGGGATTCTGGTTGCTATGGAAACAATGACATACTGTTCTGAACTCTGTGAAACTCTCGACACCCAATACAATCCTCTCTCATCAAGCTGAAAGTCATGAACTAGGCACCAATAATGTTTGGAATTGTGTTGTTTCCTAATAAATCATGAATTGTGAGGTATTTTATCTCTAATCTCCTTTTCCCACCTATTTGTTTTGCATTGCTTTGTTTTCTTCTTCTTCGTGAGCATTGTCAGTGTAATGAAAATGAAATCCAATACTAAAGAAATGTATGTATCTTGGCTCCTATCCCTAGATAATACTCACTAATCTCCCTTCCCTTGTTATTTCATCCTGTTAGTCATCCTGTGCTTGTTCAGAAAAAGAACAACCTTTAAGGTGGCAAAAGAATGAAAGGTAAATGTATATATATATACAGTATATAAAATGAATAGCTGATCTAGTGATACGTGCCTAGTGAGCCACTCCCTGATGTCTTAGCTCCATTCTATAACCCACTTTAATCATGATTAAGGTGGCTGTGGTTCTGGAGCTGTTTGTGGAAAACCTTTCGGCTAGATTATGAGTTTTGCGGTAACAGGGGTGCGGTGCTAACGAGCCTTTTTTATTAACGCTACCTTAAGACAACGCTGGTATTACAGGTTTTTTTCAACCCGGCGTTAGCCACAAAAAAGTGAGCGTAGAGCAGAATTTTGCTCCACATCTCACTGTAATACCAGCGCTGCTTACGGTAGCGGTAAGCTGACTAAACGTGCTCATGCACGATTTCCCCATAGGAAACAATGGGGCAGAGCCGGCTGAAAAAAAACTAACACCTGCAGAAAAGCAGCGTTCAGCAACTAACGCAGCCCTATTGTTTCCTATGGGGAAATCACCTAACACCCTAACATGAACCCCGAGTCTAAACACCCCTAATCTTACACTTATTAACCCCTAATCTGCCGTCCCTGACATCGTCGCCACCTGCATTATAATTATTAACCCCTACTCTGCCGCTCCGGACACCGCCGCCACCTATATTATACTTATGAACCCCTAATCTGCTGCCCCCAACATCGCCAAACCCTACATTATATTTATTAACCCCTAATCTGCCCCCCCAACGTCGCCGCAACCTAACTACATTTATTAACCCCTATAATAAAGTTATTAACCACTAAACCTATGTCTAACCCTAACACCCCCCTAACTTAAATATAATTTAAATAAATCTAAATAAAATAACTACAATTAAATAAATAATTCCAATTTAAAACTAAATACTTACCTATAAAATAAACCATAAGATAGCTACAATATAACTAATAGTTAAAACCTAACATAAGTTACAATTACACCTAACACTACACTATCATTAAATTAACTACCTAAACTACCTACAATTAAATACAATTAAATTAAATAAACTAAAGTACGAAAAACAACAAACGCTAAATTACAGAAAATAAAAAAATAATTGCAAAAGTTTTAAACTAATTACACCTACTCTAATCCCCCTAATAAAATAAAAAAGCCCCCCAAAATAAAAAAAAATCCCTACCCTATACTAAATTACAAATAGCCCTTAAAAGGGCTTTTTGCGGGGCATTGCCCCAAAGTAATCAGCTCTTTTACCTGGAAAAAAAATACAATACCCTCCAACAATATTAAAACCCACCACCCACACACCAAACCCTACTCTAAAACCCACCCAATTCCCCCTTAAAAAAACCTAACACTACCCCCTTGAAGATCTCCCTACCTTGAGCCGTCTTCACCCAGCCGGGCACAAGTGGACCTCCAGAGGGGAAGAAGTCTTCATCCGATCCGGCCAGAAGAGGACATCCAGACCAGCAGAAGTCTTCATCCAGGCGGCATCTTCTATCTTCTTCCATCCGGAGCGGAGTGGGTCCATCTTGAAGACATCTGACGCGGAGCATCCTCGTCCATCCGACGGCGACTGAAGAATGAAGGTTCCTTTAAGTGACGTCATCCAAGATGGTGTCCCTTTAATTCCGATTGGCTGATAGGATCCTATCAGCCAATCGGAATTAAGGTAGGAAAAATCCTAAGCGAGCTCAATCCTATTGGCTGATTGGATCAGCCAATAGGATTGAACTTCAATCCTATTGGCTGATTGCATCAGCCAATAGTATTTTTCATACCTTAATTCCGATTGGCAGATAGGATTCTACCAGCCAATCGGAATTGAAGGGACGCCATCTTAGATGACATCACTTAAAGGAACCTTCATTCTTCAGTCGCAGTCAGATGGAAGAGGATGCTCCGCGTCGGATGTCTTCAAGATGGACCCGCTCCGCTCCGGATGGAAGAAGATAGAAGATGCCGCTTGGATGAAGACTTCTGCCGGTCTGGATGTCCTCTTCTGGCCGGATCGGATAAAGACTTCTGCCCCTCTGGAGGTCCACTTGGAGGCTGGGTGAAGACGGCTCAAGGTAGGGTGATCTTAAGGGGGTTAGTGTTAGGTTTTATTAAGAGGGGATTGGGTGGGTTTTAGAGTAGGGTTGGGTGTGTGGGTGGTGGGTTTTAATGTTGGGGGGGTATTGTATTTTTCTTTACAGGTAAAAGAGCTGATTACTTTGGGGCAATGCCCCGCAAAAAGGCCCTTTTAAGGGCTATTTGTAATTTAGTATAGGGTAGGGATTTTTTTTTATTTTGGGGGGTATTAGAGTAGGTGTAATTAGTTTTGTAATTATTTTTTTATTTTCTGTAATTTAGTGTTTGTTGTTTTTCGTACCTAGTTAAAATAAATACAAACTTGCCTGTAAAATAAAAATAAATCCTAAGCTAGCTACAATATAACTATTAGTTATATTGTAGCTATCTTAGTTTTTTTTTTATAGGTAAGTATTTAGTTTTAAATAGGAATTATTTATTTAATTGTAGTAATTTTATTTCGTTTTAAGTAAATTATATTTACGTTAGGGGGGGTTAGACTTAGGGTTAGACTTAGGTTCAGGGGTTAATAAATTTAATATAGTAGCGTCGACGTTGGGGGCGGCAGATAAGGGGTTAATAAATGTAGATAGGTGTCGGCGATGTTAGGGACGACAGAATAGGGGTTAATAAAATGTAGCTAGTGTTTGCGAGGCAGGAGTGCGGCGGTTTAGGGGTTAATATATTTATTAAAGTGGCAGCGATGTCCGGTCGGCAGATTATGGGTTAAATAATTTATTAAAGTGTTTGAGATGTGCGGGGGGGCCTCGGTTTAGGGGTTAATAGGTAGTTTATGGGTGTTAGTGTACTTTGTAGCACTTTAGTTAAGAGTTTTATGTTACAGCGTTAACCCATAAAACTCTTTAACTACTGACTTTTAAATGCGATATTAGTCTTGACAGGAGAGGGTGTACCGCTCACTTCTTCCAAGACTAGTAATACCACTAGTAATACCAGCGTTAGGCAAATCCCATTAAAAATATAGGATACGCAATTGACGTAAGGGGATTTGCGGTAAGCTTGAGTCACGGAATAAAAGTGAGCGGTACACCTGTACCTGCAAGACTCGTAATACCAGCGGGCGTTAAAAAGCAGCGTTGGGACATCTCAACACTGCTTTTTAAGGCTAACACAAGACTCGTAATCTAGCCATTTGTTTTATTACAAGCCATTTGTCATCACTCTAGCCTCTCTGTCAGTCTCTCTGTTTTTATTTAACTAAATCTCCTGTGTATCTCTCTTTCTGTCTGTTTCTCTCTCTCTGTTTTTCTTTTACTCTCTGTGGCACTGATATTCAAAACATTGACAGTCCGACGAGAAACTGCCTGCTTGAATGAGCCAAGCTCAGAATCCGTTGGTCTTTCAATGTATTAAAAAAAGGGGGGCTGACCCGCAAAGTGGCGATGAACTAGAAGCTCTGTAACTGCGGATAGATCATTTGCCAGTTATTCACAGTTACCTTCAGATTTCTGCCTTATGAGCACTAGAAAAAGTACGAACTGTTGCTGCATTGAGCAACACATTTATTTTTTATGTATACCTAGGCAAGATCATTAGTTTGAATCATTGGTAGTTGAGGTAGCAGCCTAGCTAAGCATCTAATATCCCCCCCCCCCTGGTTATCTGGGTAATGTAATTCAAGAGCAATTGCTAAATGTCCAACTGAAATTACAGAGGCCTGCTTATAATATATATGAAGAGAGACAACTACCTTTTAAAGGAAACAGAGATATTCAGTTGTTTAAGGGGTGAATTTAAACTTGCGCTGATTTAAAAGGGAATGGCCGAATTCCCTAAACATGCTCGCACAGGATGCCACTATAGATCTACTGAAAGAGATCAACACTTTACTCGCTCAATATCAAATGGCTTTTATGGAGACTATGAGAGACGCATTTAGTCTACCTTCCATGGCGACGGTGGATAATGCCTAACTTACTGGCAAAGTCAAAATACAACACATGAAAAGTGATGCCGTTGGGCCCTGGCATCACCTGAATCTCCTGTGTCACATGGGCGAGCCGAGTGCTTCCAAAGGAGACCGGACACAAACTCCTAGTCAGATTCAACGGCTATTGATTAAGCAAGCAACAAGGGCTGGGGATGAGAGAGGAGACTGTCAGCTGAGTGAACAAGAGGTAGACGCAAGCGTAGCAAATCCTGCTTCCAGTGCTAAAAAAATGTTGCAGCCAAAGCTTACAGGAATGGATCGACTGCTTCAAAACCTAATTACATCTGAACAAGACATAGGTTCTGTTTCTCTCCCTATTCATATAGACTTGAACCTAATACTTGCAACAGATGGAACCTGCCAAGGACCTTACAGGAAAGGAATAGGTTAATCCCGGAGCAGCTTGGAATGCATGGAGGGCTTAGCTGTAAATAGGAAAGGGATACTAGACTGCGTAATATTCATATCCCTTGTGACATATTTGTATCCATGGGAATCTTTCCCAAGAGGATCTCTGTAACAGTAGCTTCCGTTACTTTTGTACTTGGAGAGGACTGAAGACCAACCTCCTCCCCACCAACTATGAACCCAGGAACTTGAGGGGATTCTATGATTTGGGAGGCGGGTGCCCAGGGTACATTTGAAGTACTTTTACCCTGGATTCAGATTTACCCCATTTCCAAGATTTCCCAGAGACTCTGAGAACTGAGGGCCCTGATACAGAGTTGGGGTTCCTGTATTTTGTTAGAGTATAAGGTGACAGCCCAATCCAGCATTGCCTGCTCCAACCCCCCTCCTCCCCCCTAGACTCAGAGACTCAGAATGTTTGAGCTGATTGCAACCTCCTGCTCTAATGCTGGGACCTCCTGCTGTTATGCGTCTGCATATCTAGTCTAGGTGTGAAGTGTCTTTCTGTTATTGTGTGAGTCATCCATTGTCCTTTTGTAAGTCAGGATGTGATTAGAGTCTTCTTTAACTAACCATTGTCTGATGTTTGTTCCATAGTATAATATTTGTTTCTATTGATCATGTGGTGACTACCCCCCTTTGTTGGAAATGTATAAATGCTGTGTTTTCTGTGCAATAAAGCAGTTCCTATTTTGACCCTCAAGCATTCAGTCTCGGCTAATGTTCTTGGGGGTAGCCATAACAACTTGCAGCGGCCGTTATTCTAATAGCAGCAGGTATCCAGTGGAGCTTCATTGGTTGGCATTTGGTGGGAGGAGGCTGACTTTAGCGGGTATACCCAGTCTGGGGTAACGAAACCTGCTACAATCTCCTCATAAGACTGTCGTACAACCGCAGTCCAGTAGGACTTTTTTCTGTCCTATTTAGCATTGTATAAGAGACATTCTCTATTAGATCTCAGCTCACACAACCAAGCAATAATAGAAGATTAATCATACTATGTGAACTTTATAAGAAATATAGTCCCTATTTTTGTTTTTTGCATTATGTAATTATAAGCACTGTTAGGGTTCCTATATGACTGTTTTTACATGTCCTAAAAGAGCTATTTATGAAGACTAAATAATCTGAAGAGTATAGTTCTTTGATATGTGCACTGTTTTGAAATCATGCTTTGTTCTGTCCCACTGTTGAGAGACCTCCGTGCAGCAGGCCACCCTGATTCCAATACTTTGACAGTGAGAGCAGTTAAAACATCAGGCCTGGTTTCTTGTGGGCGGGTCCCATGATTGGCAGCAGCTTCACATTGCTCCGACATCGCGCTCAAATAAGAAGCAGTAAAGTGCTACATTTTTTACCCCAGCCGATGTTCCTTGCAGTGAACGACTCTCTGCTGAACTAGGCATCAGCCGGGAGCTAAAATATCAGCTCCACCACTGGAACACACAGAAGGCGAATGTGCACCAGGCGATGTGCGGCCTAGCACAGGAAACTCACAGTTCTTACTGGGACCGCAGTGATGCAGCAAGAAACCCTGGTGAGCATATTACTGCTACGGCAGGCAGATCACAGCAGGCCAATTATTTGGGGACATCCTAATTAAAGGCAGTTTGAAGTGAATCCCAACAAGCATATGCCGGCAATATAAGGTTTCCACACGAATTTAAAGAGGCACTACACAACCCTATACACATCAGTCATCTGGGGGTATAGAGACTATACGGGTAAAGACAGTGAACTTCTACCTAATCACACAATCATATTGTTAATCAGTGAATCAACAGACATCATGCTGGAGTGAGCTGCTCATGTCTGTTCCCCCTTACTGACCACGGCAGACATTAAATCTAATATAGTTGAGCTGTTGGCATCTGGGACTTTTATTAGCAAAGCAAATCCAAATTCCTGAAGTAACTATTGTACCAGAAACTCAGTTACTTAGCATAAATCCAAACCTTCTCAGCTCGACTTACACAAGTGGAGCAGAAAGTCATAGATGGGGAAATCAGACAAAGAGACATGTCTACCTGTATCTAATTTACAACAACAAAATAAATTCCTACTTGCAAAACTAGATGACCTAGAAAATAGGTTGTGGCGAAATAATCTCAGCATCGTAGGCCTACTAGAAACTTTCTCCAGCACGCAATTAGTGGAGTCTGTGGAAAATACCCTGCCCACCCTATTAGGGGTGCCACCTACAGTGGAACGAGCCCACAGAATGGGTAATCCTGACAGACAAGGAGATAAAAGCCAGGCACCCCGCCAAGTCATGGTCAAATATCGAAACTTCAGAAATAAAATCACTATCCTACAAGCATACAGAAAAATCCCCAGCCTAGAATATGAGAGCAAGAAATTATACATCTTTCAAGACTACTCTGCTGAGGTTACTCGTAAAAGTAAGACATTTTCACTCTACTGCAAGCAGCTCCTGGAGTGGGGTAGGACAGCTGCCTTGCTCTACCCGGCGCGTTTGAGACTACAGACCCCAGAGGGACCAAGGTTCTTCGACTCTCAGAGAAGACTGCAGCTATTTCTAGAGGCTGAAAGGCCACCATAACATCCTGAAATGGAGGACTTCAAGAGGACATAACTTGAGATAACATCTGTGAAACACAGAGACATACAGTTCCAGGTCCAGATATGACCAGTTCCTTATATCCTTGAATAAAAGGGAGGGGGGTAGGACACCTTGTAAATGTTTTACTCTAGTTAATTGAAGGTTACTGGTTTATTGTTTATTTGTATTTGTGTTTAATACTGTGTTCTTGTTACACTCTTACTACAATAAACTTACCCTATTGAGCATATTTGGGGTGCCACTCCCAGCCAAAGAGACGAACTATCATCTTTTGAGTAAGAACCCACTACGGTAACCCACTAGGTGGAAACAAACACTTCACTCACTGCTATTCACACCCCACTACACTCATCAGCGTTAGTAACAGACTAAATCCACATAAAATGAAAATTATAACCTGGAATGTGGAGGGAAATCACATCCCAGATGAAGAGAAGAGCTATATTAAAATCCCTACACATCAAAAACGTAGATATTGCAATCCTCAAGGAAACTCACCTTACAGCTCTAGAGCACCAGAAGTTGAAGCAAAGTTGGGAAGGAGAGGTAATTTATACTCCTTATGAGACAAAAAGGGCTAGGGGAGTTGCATTCCTTTTCAGAAAACACCTAAACCTCACAGTCTTACAAGTCATAACAGATCAAGAAGGAGGATACATTATTGCCAAACTACAGATTGAGGGATGTCAAATTACACTATGTGGGTTATATGGACCACCAACACATAAAAAAGAGTTTTGGACACATCTTCAAACCCAGTTAATACAATTTTCAGACCTACCCATAATAATCGGGGGAGACCTCAACATAGCACCCCAAACCCCTGCCGACAGATTTCATAACCCTGAGAAGACCAAAAGACTTAATAAAAATTGGGAGGGTTCTAAAAGGGAAACATTCGGCTAGATTAAGAGTTGTGCGTTAGGGTAAAAAAGCAGCGTTAAGAGGTCCTAACGCTGATTTTTTACGCCCGCTGGTATTACGAGTCTTAAAGGTTTAGGTGTACCGCACACTTCTTTGGCCTTACCGCAAAACGACTTACGTAAACTTCGTCGTAAACTCTTTTTTCTATGGGACTTCCATAGTGCCGGTTTTACGAGTCTGTCCTGGGAGGCCAAAAAGTGAGCGGTACACCCTACCCTGTCAGAGTATTTAGATTTATTGTAATTATATTTAAGTTAGGGGTTGTTAGGGTTAGGGTTAGACTTAGGTTTAGGGGTTAATAACTTTAATATAGTGGCAGCGATGTTGGGGTGGACGATTAGGGGTTAATAAATGTAGGTAGGTTGCAGCGACATTGGGGGCATCAGATTAGGGATTAATAAATATAATGTAGGTGTCGGCGATGTTGGAGGCAGCAGATTAGGGGTTCATAAGTATAATGTAGGTGGCGGCGGTGTCCGGAGCGGCAGATTAGGGGTTAATAAGTATAATGTAGGTGTTGGCTATGTCGGGGGCAGCAGATTAGGGGTTAATAAGTGTAAGATTAGGGGTGTTTAGACTCAGGGTTCATGTTAGGGTGTTAGGTGTAAGCATAAATTTTATTTCCCCATAGGAATCAATGGGGCTGCAATAGGGAGCTTTACGCTGCTTTTTTGCAGGTGTTAGACTTTTTTTCAGCCGGCTCTCCCCGTTGATTCCTATGGGGAAATCGTGCATGAGCACGTACGACCAGCTCACCGCTGACTTAAGCAGCGCTGGGATTGGAGTGCGGTAATGAGCAAAATTTTGCTCAACGCTCACTTCTTGCCTTTTAATACCGGGTTTGTAAAAACCTGTAATACCAGCGCTGTGTGTAAGTGAGCAGTGAGGGAAAACTGCTCGTTAGCACTGCATAGCCTCTAACACAAAACTCGTAATCTAGGCCATTGATTCTTAAATCTTTTAACAATGCTTTAACACTGAAAGATATCTGGAGAGAGAGGAACCCTGAGGTTAGGGATTACACATGTGTTCCCCCTCTGGGAATACTCTTTCATGCATTGACTTATTCTTAGTGTCCGCCACACTGTGCCCAAGAGTGCTAGATTCCAAAATTGATTCTGTAACTGTATCGGATCATCTGAGCAAACTACTAGCGAGACTAAACAAGTTAGAAAGGAAACCCAACACTATCTCAGAGATTAAAGAAAATTACTCAATATACAAAAATGAAAAAGACATTCATAACATTTTTACTAAGTACTACACAAAACTATATTCTGCCCAAGAAGTAGATTCGGGGGCAAAAGAAAAGTTCTGGCAAAACATACTTCTTCAACAACAAATCAGTAAAGATGAAAGAGTACAAATCTAGCACTCATATTTTTAATATTTAAGGAAAGAAGAAATATTAAACATAACTTTTACTATTATGGTTAAAAACTAAGGATATGCAAATAACTGTAAAATATGCACAAGGCTACTAAAAAAAGTGCTCTATCAATATATAGACCCTATCACAATGAAAAACCCTGTTGGGGTCTCAAAATTGTCTCATGGGTAGACAACTGAGAATAATAATGACCACTGTTATAATATCCACCAGATCAAAATTAGGTGAAATGCATGCGTGAATAATGCTGGATTCCTAATATATGTAGCATTCACATAGGTAGGATGCTGATAATAGGTAATGTGTTCTTATAAAGACCTATGCCATAAAGTTACCTTTACCAAGTTAACACAAATTTGTGTGAGGCATTTGGGTTGTTAAAATACTCAACACCGGAGGCATGGCTAGGATTCAGCCATGATAAGACGCAAAATATGGAGCTCCTGGTTTCCTTAAGCTAATCTATTGAATTTCATCTTAATGCCTTGACATCCAACCTCGAAAACTTCTCATCTCGCTACTATATTATTAGCTGATCCTATTGATATCAAGCCCTTCTCATTTGACCCACCAGGAGCGGATTCACCCAACTTTGAAAGTGAACGGAAGCCTCCACTCCTGATCGCAACTTTCCCTCATGTTACCTGGGTTGGTTGCCCTTTATGCTACCAAGGTGAACGACAGCTCCATAGCCTATAGTGGAAGTTAGTTCCCCAGACCTACAACTATCTAAGATGGATAGAGAGATTGCGAATGCACTTGTTGCATTGGAGATCCGGATGGACACTTATTTCAACTCACTCCTTAACTACATGACCCTAGACCGGGAAAATATCACATCCACCCTAGAGAGCGACCCTGGGAGTTCACCCTTCCCTGCTGCCTATCCACAGGAGACCCTTCTGTGTGTCTACTCATCAGCTGAACTACCTGACATCCTGGCACAGCCTGCCAGCACAGATCCTCACGATGGCGTACTAGCTACCTTCCAGAGCTACCCCGACTTTCTTCTCGACATTGCTGTTGTCGCCACGGGCCTTGTTCCGAAGAAGCTGAATAAGGCGGGGCTTGAGGCCAACATACCTGCTGCAACATCCTCATTCAGCGACGCATCTGTCTAAGCTCCATACGGGACCACCAGTTTAACGCCAGCTCGTGATTCCAGCGAAGCGCACCGCTGATTTTGGACTGATGGAGGGTCTCACAAAGATTGTGGATCACAGGATTGCAAACGCCACTTTCTCTTTTTCAGCAAACAGATCTAGGTCTACACACCCTGCGATTCTCTGGTTCCTATGAGGATTTTCCTCTGATAGTTGTGGCAAGTACTTGAAAAGAACTGGCATCGGCTAAACCTTTCAATTGCAGCTAGGAACACCAGAGACTGTATTCACAACCTCTACATTGTTCCCTTTTGCTTAAAGTAATGGCTCCCTCAGATTTAGAGATATGAGTTAATAGTTTCTCTAGAGATAAGTTTTGTTAGCATATACGCTTCTATATTTTACGACACAACTCACATAGTATACTAATTGGACCTTGCACACACGCATTTCCTAACATGTCTTTTTACACTTATTTTTTACACCTCTAGTCTAGACCTAACAGTTATACACTTAGGCCTCTAGTTATCAAGCCGTCTACTTACCTGCCATCTGCCCCATCGGATGAAGACTTCGGCCCGGTTGGGTGAAGATGACTCAAGGTAGGGAGATCTTCAGGGGGGTAGTGTTAGGTTTATTTAAGGGGGGTTTGGGTGGGTTAGAGTAGGGGTATGTGGGTGGTGGGTTTTAATGTTGGGGGGGGTTGTATTTTTTTTACATGCAAAAGTGCTGATTACTTAGGGGCATGCCCCACAAAAGGCCCTTTTAAGGGCTGGTAAAAGAGCTGTTAACTTTTGTAATTTAGAATAGGGTAGGGCATTTTTTTATTTTGGGGGGCTTTGTTATTTTATTAGGGGGCTTAGATTAGGTGTAAGTAGCTTCAAAATCTTGTAATCTTTTTTTATTTTTTGTAAGTTATTTTTTTTTATTTTTTGTACTTTAGTTAGTTTATTTAATTGTAGGTACTTGTAGTTAATTAATTTAATTTAAGTTATTTAATGATAGTGTAGTGTTAGGTTTAATTGTAACTTAGGTTAGGATTTATTTCACAGCTAATTTTGTATTTCTTTTAGCTAGGTAGTTATTAAATAGTTAATAACTATTTAATAACTATTGTACCTAGTTAAAATAAATACAAAGTTACCTGTAAAATAAATATAAATCCTAAAATAGCTACAATGTAATTATTAATTATATTGTAGCTATCTTAGGGTTTATTTTACAGGTAAGTATTTAGTTTTAAATAGGAATAATTTATTTAATAATAGTGTAGTGTTAGGTGTAATTGAAACTTAGGTTAGTTTTTATTTTACAGGTAAATTTGACTTTATTTTATCTAGGTAGCTATTAAATAGTTAATAACTATTTAATAGCTATTGTACCTAGTTAAAATAAATTTAAATTTCCCTGTAAAATAAAAATAAATCCTAATATAGCTACAATATAATTATTATTAATATTGTAGCTATATTAGGGTTTATTTTATAGGTAAGTATTTAGTTTTAAATAGGAATAACTAATTTAATAAGAGTAATATTTATTTAGATTTATTTAATTAATATTTAAGATAGGGGGGTGTTAGGGTTAGTGTTAGACTTAGGTTTAGGGGTTAATAATTTTATTATAGGTTGCGGCGGTGTAGGGGGGCAGGATAGGGGTTATTATAGGTGGCGGCGGTATAGGGGGGCAGGATAGGGGTTAATAGGTATTATGTAGGTGGCGGCGGGGTCCGGGAGCGGCGGTTTAGGGGTTCACATATTTAATATAGTTGCGGCGGGGTCCGGGAGCGCCAGTTTAGGGGGTAATACATTTTAGTTGCTGCGGTGTAGGGGGGGCAGATTAGGGGTGTTTAGACTCGGGGTACATGTTAGGGTGCTAGGTGTAGACAGCTCCCATAGGAATCAACGGGATGTCGTGCAGCAGCGAACATGAACTTTTGCTATGGTCAGACTCCCATTGATTCATAAGAATCGATCTGTGTCGGATCGAAGCTTACGTCACTATATTCTACTTTTGCCGGTGTGTAGGGCTTGATAACTTAGGTGAATCAGCCTCGCCACAAATACGCTGCGGAATTCCAGCGTATTTGAGGTTGACGGCTTGATAACTAGAGGCCTTAGAGTCTTCTACATCTACTAATTAACCTGCCTTTGAAGAAGACCCAATCAAGCCAAGGCTTACAGAGTAGCTCTGGATGGTTGATGTAATAGTCTAACCCAGCAAGCACTTAACTCTACTTGTTAATCTGATGCCTTCCATATTATAAATGTATTTTTAAGCTATCTCAAAACAATTATTATCGGTTATTTGTAGAGTGCCAGCAGATTCCGCAGCGCTAGAATTAATGTCAAATACCTTTACTATTATATTGTAATCTAAAGCTTTAGATTTTAAACTGAGAGATAAACTAAATTGATACTACATAACGTCTACAAAGAGTAAAGAACACCTCAAATAAATAGAGGGCCAAGCTAATTTTTTTAGAATTATAGCTATTAATAGTGTTTAGTTATACATTTGGCCCCTAGCTGTGGAGACCTTTATTCTTGTTGTGCACTAATGAGTATTTTTCATGTCTGACCTATTACTGCTGAGGTCACTATGATGTTTAACATTGTAGAGCTAGAATGCTCTGATATGTTCTTGGACCCTTTTCCACACATAATTCATGCTGGTCCATATATTGCCTATTGATTTAGATATACAGCATATAATATAAGCTTAGCTTAGTACAGATCTTAAATACCTCTGATACCTCTCACTAGCTTCAATTATAATACATGTGTAATTAATCTATTCTCTACTTCCCACGTCAGAGCATCTAAGCTTGAAGGGTATCGACTAGGCTGACATTACTACAACTAACCGCACTATACTGGTTAATACATGACGGTCTACAGGCTTGAGGATATTATATAGTCATTTTGTAATTACTCTGCTGGGTTGAAAAATACCTGATTATACCTAAAAACATCCATTATATGTTACCTTAGTCTTACACTTCAAGTAACCATTTACCCTGTTTATTTTATCAATATAAGAAGCATGGTCTTAGCATATGGTGTATAATTTTATTGTTTCATGGAGACATGTATAGTACTGCTAGTATTGTTCAATCACTACTAATCTGTATACACTATCTGCTATGTAAAAGCTATAATTTAACGGAGGAGCTATAGTTGATATTGTTCAACATATCACCCTGTTTATACTGGTATACCAGGCTGTTTGTTTCATAATGGTCAGTTTCATAGGTTTATATTGACCTGAGTCAGAGTCCCTGTTTTTAGTTCTAGGCTCCATAGGTACCTCTAAATTAGTGATAAAGACAAGATTACTAACTTTAATAACCTAGTCCTCTGTTAATTCATGGATACTAAACACTTGAAGGATTCCCAGAACCCAATCTTTACACACTATCTCTAGAGTCAGTAGTTTTCTAACTAATAGACTTTAAAAATGAGAGAAGTGTATTTCAGTTTTAGCTCTATGGTGACATCATGTTTACATACTTCGGTCCTCAAACACGCCCCTCGCATTCTGATAGGTCGGTGGGCAGAATTGTAAATATATCTCAAAAGTACTCCTTATATTTTACAACGGGACAACGAGTATGCTCTAATGATGTTCTT
The DNA here is from genome assembly GCF_027579735.1 of Bombina bombina. Lineage (NCBI taxonomy): Eukaryota > Metazoa > Chordata > Amphibia > Anura > Bombinatoridae > Bombina > Bombina bombina. The sequence goes on along the minus strand of NC_069510.1, from coordinate 117,245,643 downwards.
ATATTCCTAACAAATACAACCACTACCAGCATCCATTCATAGTATTCTCACTTCTCTTAAAAGTCTGCATCGTGGCTGCAGAGAATAAGTTTAAGCCCTATAATAACATCGTGTTTACATACTACGATCCTCGAACCCGCCCCTCACACTATACTAGGTTGGTAGGCGGGGTTATCCATATTGCTATTAGGTATTCCCTATGTTAAACAACTGGGCAGCAAGTTGCTCTAATGATGTTCTTATAGTGAAGTGACGAAGACAAATTGTTTCTTTCCAGAGAATGGCTCAATGAGATAGTCTTCTCTGTTTACCTATTAAGTATGTCTAAAACAAATTGCAAGATGTAGGTAATAATGGATGCTGTAAGATAACTATCTGTAATCTGGTTATGAACATATTCATTAACTCAGTATCAAATGTTCACAAATCTTAAATGTTACCTCCAGCCTTTATAAACAGGTGTATCTAGGCTCACATAGTGTTATCTCATATGATTTATCCTTTTTTGACAAGAGCTATGTCTCTTTCATACCAATGGGCATAACTTTGCCAAAGATAGTTAATCATAGTTTGTGACACTACTCACCTTAATATGGGCTTAAGAGTCTTATATTGGTGTATAGATAATACTCAATATGAGAGTATTGAGTGGCTGCAGAGAATAAGTTTAAGCCCTATAATAACATCGTGTTTACATACTACGATCCTCGAACCCGCCCCTCACACTATACTAGGTTGGTAGGCGGGGTTATCCATATTGCTATTAGGTATTCCTATCACTATGCGATATACCCTTAATTAGGCTCAGACATACTGACACTTATCACTCTTAAAGAAATAAACCCCATTAACAGTATTAATGAATAGCATACTGCAATAATGATTGAATTTAATATTCACAGTCTAGGCTATACATTATTAAAATAATGATGGTGAATAAGACATCAATAACAATGTCATTTTAAGAGCTGGTAATAGGATATATATGGGAAATCTGTATCACTCTGATACATCAAAGGAAAGTCCAATAATTATTGGATTTGTTCATGCCGTAAGGCATTACACTATCCAATCTGAATATCCATTTAGTTTCATTTCTCAACAGTTGATTTTCTAAATTACCACCTCTGATGCCTGATTTTAATTTCTCCAGGCCCCAACATTTAAAGACTTTTGTATCTCCTTTGTGGTATTGAAAGAAATGTTTCGCAACACTAGTGATTTTCTTATCTTTATTGAGGTCAGATTGGGCATTTCTGATATTACTCAGATGTTCTGTCATCCTTTTACCCAAAGTTCTCATCGTCATGCCAACATAGAAAATATTACAATTACAAGAAATGTAATATATAACATTGGTACTCTGACAGTTAATATACTCTTTAATGAGCCAAGTTTTATTAAATCTGTCTGTCATGTTACTCCTTTTTAACATATGTTGGCAGACGGAACAGTGGCCACACTGTACTGACCCCTGAAAGATAGGTTTCTTATTGGCATTACGGTCAAAATAAGAATGAGAAGAAATTGTTCAACTGACGAATCTTTCAAAATAGCAGCATTAGATTTAAGACAGAGATTGTTAGAGAGAGGATACTCTCGTAAATCATTGGCAAAGGCTTATAATAGGGCGTTGAGGAGCAATAGAAATGAACTTCTAAAACCAAAAGAACGCAAAAAAGCCAATCCAATTAGATTTATTTCTACTTATCACCAAGAAAGCAATAAGATCTCGGAGATTTTCAAGAAACATTGGCATGTCATTCAGGCTGATGATCATTTGAAGAAATTAGTTACTGATACACCTTCTTTTACCTATAGAAGGTCTAAAAACCTAAATGAATATCTTACACATAGCCATTTTGACCGTAATGCCAATAAGAAACCTATCTTTCAGGGGTCAGTACGGTGTGGCCACTGTTCCGTCTGCCAACATATGTTAAAAAGGAGTAACATGACAGACAGATTTAATAAAACTTGGCTCATTAAAGAGTATATTAACTGTCAGGGTACCAATGACCTCGATAAAGATAAGAAAATCACTAGTGTTGCGAAACATTTATTACAATACCACAAAGGAGATACAAAAGCCTTTAAATGTTGGGGCCTGGAGAAATTAAAACCTGGCATCAGAGGTGGTAATTTAGAAAATCAACTGTTGAGAAATGAAACTAAATGGATATTCAGATTGGATAGTGTAATGCCTTACGGCATGAACGAGTCCAATAATTATTGGACTTTCCTTTGATGTATCAGAGTGATACAGATTACCCATATATATCCTATTACCAGCTCTTAAAATGACATTGTTATTGATGTCTTATTCACCATCATTATTTTAATAATGTATAGCCTAGACTGTGAATATTAAATTCAATCATTATTGCAGTATGCTATTCATTAATACTTTTAATGGGGTTTATTTCTTTAAGAGTGATAAGTGTCAGTATGTCTGAGCCTAATTAAGGGTATATCGCATAAATATAGGGAATATAGAAATATGCCCTTTACATACTCTCTCATATTGAGTATTATCTATACACCAATATAAGACTCTTAAGCCCATATTAAGGTGAGTAGTGTCACAAACTATGATTAACTATCTTTGGCAAGGGTATGCCCATTGGTATGAAAGAGACATAGCTCTTGTCAAAAAGGATAAATCATATGAGATAACACTATCGCCGAGATTACGAGTTTGGCGTTAACAGGGGAGCGTTGCTAACAAGGCTTTTATTTCTAACGCTACCTTAAGCTAACGCTGGTATTACAGTTTTTTTTAAACCCGGTGTTAGCCGCAAAAAGGTGAGCGTAGAGAAAAATTTAGCTCCACATCTCACTGTAATACCAGCATTGCTTACGGTAGCGGTAAGCTGACTAAACGTGCTCGTGCACAATTTCCCCATAGGAAACAATGGGGCTGAGCTGGCTGGAAAAAAACCTAACACCTGCAAAAAAGCAGCGTCCAGCTTCTAACGCAGCCCCATTGTTTCCTATGGGGAAATTAATTTAACATGAACCCCGAGTCTAAATACCCCTAATATTACACTTATTAACCCCTAATCTGCCACCCCCACTATCGCTGACACCTACATTATATTATTAATCCCTAATCTGCCACTCTGGACACTGCTGCCACCTACCTTATAGTTATAAACCCCTAATCTGCCCCCCCAACGTTGCCGCAACTATATTAAATTAATTAACCCTTAATCTTCCGCCGCCAATGTCGCCGCCACTATAATAAAGTTATTAACCCCTAAACCTAAGTCTAACCCTAATCCTAACACCCCCTAATTTAAAAATAATTTAAATACATCTAAATAAAATAACTACAATTAAATAAATTATTCCTATTTAAAACTAAATACTTACCTGTAAAATAAACCATAAGATAGCTACAATATAACTAATAGTTACATTGTAGCTAGCTTATGATTTATTTTTATTTTACTGGCAACTTTGTATTTATTTTAACTAGGTACAATAGTTATTAAATAGTTATTAACTATTTAATAGCTACTTAGCTAAAATAAGTAGAAAATTACCTGTAAAATAAATCCTAACCTAAGTTACAATTACACCTAACACTACACTATCATTAAATTAATTACCTAAACTACCTACAATTAATTACAATTAAATTCAATAAACTAAATTATGAAAAAAAACAAACACTAAGTTAAAGAAAATAAAAATAATTACAAGAAGTTTAAACTAATTACACCTCATCTAAGCCCCCTAATAAAATAAAAAAGCCCTCCAAATAATAAAATGCCCTACAATTTTCTAAATTACAAATAGCCCTTAAAAGGTTGATCCAATAGAATGCAAGGTCAATTCTATTGGCTGATCCAACCAGCCAATCGGATTGAACTTCAATCCTATTGGCTGATTAAATCAACCAATCAGATTTTTCCTACTTTAATTCCGATTGGCCGATAGAATCCTATTAGCCAATCGTAATTCGAGGGACAGCATCTTGGATGACGTCATTTAAAGGAAGTGAAGCCGGCTCAAGGTATAGTGATCTTCAATGGGGTAGTGTTAGGTTTTTTTTAAGTGGGTATTGGGTGGATTTTAGAGTAGGGGTGTGTGGGTGGTGGGTTGTAATGTTGGGAGGTATTGTATTCTTATTTTTACAGGTAAAAGAGCTGATTACTTTGGGGCAATGCCCCGCAAAAGGCCCTTTTAAGGGCTATTTGTAATTTAGTATAGGGTAGGGCATTTTATTATTTTGGGGGGCTTTTTTATTTTATTAGGGGACTTAGATTAGGTGTAATTAGTTTAAACTTCTTGTAATTTTTTTTATTTTCTGTAATTTAGTGTTTGTTTTTTTCCGTAATTTAGTTTATTGAATTTAATTGTATTTAATTGTAGGTTGTTTAGGTAATTTATTTAATGATAGTGTAGTGTTAGGTGTAATTGTAATTTAGGTTAGGATTTATTTTACAGGTAAATTTGTACTTATTTTAACTAGGTAGCTATTAAATAGTTAATAACTATTTAATAACAATTGTACCTAGTTAAAATAAATACAAAGTTGCCTGTTAAATAAATATAAATCCTAAGCTAGCTACAATGTAACTATTAGTTATATTGTAACTAGCTTAGGGTTTATTTTATCGGTAAGTATTTAGTTTTAAATAGGAATAATTTATTTAATTTTGTTAAATGTATTTATTTTAAATTAAATTATATTTAAGTTAGAGTGGGTTAGGTTTAGACTTAGGTTTAGGGGTTAATACCTTTAATATAGTAGCGGCGACATTGGGGGTGGCAGATTAGGGGTTAATAAATGTAAGTAGGTGTCGGCGATGTTAGGGCAGGCAGATTAGGGGTTAATAAAAATTAACTAGTGTTTGCGAGGCGGGAGTGCGGCGGTTTAGGGGTTAATACATTTATTAAAGTGGCGGCGATGTCCGGTCGGCAGATTAGGGGTAAATAAGTGTAGTTAGGTTGCGGCAACATTGGGGGCAGCAGATTAGGGGTTAATAACTATAATGTAGGTGTCGGCGATGTTAGGGGCAGCAGATTAGGGGTTCATAAGTATAATGTAGGTGTCGGCGATGTCCGGTCGGCAGATTAGGGGTTAAACATTTTTATTATAGTGTCTGCGATGTGGGGGGGGGGCTCGATTTAGGGGTTAATAGGTAGTTTATGGGTGTTAGTGTACTTTTTAGGACTTTAGTTAAGAGTTTTATGTTCTGTCGTTAGCCCATAAAACTCTTAACTACTGACTTTTAAATGCGGTAGAAGTCTTGCCAGGAGAGGGTCTACCGCTCACTTCTTCCAAGACTAGTAATACCGGTGTTAGGCAAATCCCATAGAAAAGATAGGATACACAATTGAAGTAAGGGGATTTGCAGCAGCCTCGAGTCGTGGAAGAAAAGTGAGCGGTAGACCCTCTCCTGCCTGACTCGTAATACCAGCGTTAGATAAAAAGCAGCATTGGGACCTCTCAACGCTGCTTTTTAAGGCTAACACCAAACTCGTAATCTCGCCATATGTGAGCCTAGATACACCTGTTTATAAAGGCTGGAGGTAACATTTAAGATTTGTGAACATTTGATACTGAGTTAATGAATATGTTCATAACCAGATTACAGATAGTTATCTTACAGCATCCATTATTACCTACATCTCTCAATTTGTTTTAGACATACTTAATAGGTAAACAGAGAAGACTATCTCATTGAGCCATTCTCTGGAAAGAAACAATTTGTCTTTGTCACTGCTGGTAGTGGTTGTATTTGTTAGGAATATAAGAACATCATTAGAGCATACTCATTGTCCCGTTGTAAAATATAAGGAGTACTTTTGAGATATATTTACAATTCTGCCCACCGACCTATCACAATGCAAAGGGCGTGTTTGAGGACCGAAGTATGTAAACATGATGTCACCATAGAGCTAAAACTGAAATTTCGTAGGTACTGTGCTGAGTTTCAAGAACCACAATGTACATAATGCGTAACAGATAATTCTTATTCCTACAATTTACATTCTACCTTTTAAGAGCACTATCGTTTATCAGTGTGAATCTTTAATTTGCATATAACATTATACTTGATATGAGCAGTTTAACACCTATCAAATTGCGGTATACACACACTCCCACCCGATAACCAATAGGAGGTGGGAGGGTGTATCATTGTGCCGATTCACCAGTTAGGAGCCGATGCATGAGGGGTGACGTGAGAGTAGATGATAGGCTATGATACAAATCATAGGGTATTTAAAGGCAGTCCAAGAATGGCTCGGCTTGTCAACATTCAGTAAAAAAACAGAGACATTGAGAAAGGCGTATTACACGCCGAAACGCGTTTGTGTGTTTTTAGATTTGGTTCGTACACCTCTGTCACCTGACGCCGGTGTATGCAGTTACTGGCCAGGAAACAAGGAGGTGCTGAACCTTTTGTATGAATGTTTGTGTGGTGGGGTGTTACAACAGGCCCATTGTTCCTGTACACATTTTTAATTAATTATAATTAAAAGTTAAATTTTAACTACTATACTAGCCAGAGGGTGAGTGCTACAAACCCTATCTTTTTCTCGCTTTCTTAAAGTGGGTTCCTCTCCTTCTAACTAATAGACTCTCATATCCCTTCATCATACTATTTTGAAATGTAAATACTATAATCCCCTTAACATCTATCAGGCAATAACTCATATGGCTACATATAGAAGATATATATAACTAATATTTTAGATAATAGCTCATGGTCCTATATATCCTCTATAATTTAAGGTTACTCATGGTGTATCTCTTAAATATGTGTAAACCCTCTATTTATGCATCTTATTGGTCTTATATTGACTTCAAGAGAAACATACTTGTGATTACGCCGATTATCATAATAATATTACTAAAATCCTTTGGCCGCGCCCCCCCCCTTTCCTTTAACTTTCGGGCAGCTTTTGTCTGCTGATCTCCCCCCAATTGTTATTTTTTTCTATTTACTAATACATACTAAACATTACCCCGACTAAAAAAAGAGATTTCATTAAGCTCTGTCCACTTACTTACTCATAGGTTGATCAGTGGATATGTCCTCAGTAGCCCTATAATCGGAATTATTTTATCATATTCTAATACAAAGTCATATATAGCCATATTTAGAGGGATCTTTACTAGGTCTTTATTCACTAACACTATTCCCTTCCAAGTAAACATTACAGATGTTTATATCTTAAGTTCATAAACCTGTTGTATAGCTTATTATGTTTCATATCAACCTGCATTTATTATATATATATATATATATATATATATATATATATATATATATATATTGTATCTGGACAAAAGTATTTTATTGTAATTGTCTAAAATCTAAATAAAAAATATATTTAAAAAAAAAAATACTCAACACCTATACCTGGTAGTTTACCGTATTAATACATTTGTCTAGAAATACCAGAGACCTGTACCGTTGAGTTTACCATTGATTGCAGCTGCCAGATACTTTTTGGAGCGCCCCATAAAGATACTTGGTTACAGTTATATATAAAGCATCCACATAGTGGGTTACTGGGAGCCTATACCTGGTTTACCGTATTGATGCATATTCTGGGAATACCAGAAACCTATACTTTTTAGTGTATCGTTTATTGTGACTTATAAATATATAATGAGGAAGTACTCCACTTTGGATGTTTTGTGCCAAATGTATGGTATTCTCATTAATAGAATATTGGAAAGTCTATACCTAGTAGATCGTGTTAATATATTCTCTGGAAATACCCGAGACCTATACCGTTTAGTTAACCGTTAAAGGGACAGTCTACCATAGAATTGTTATTGTTTTAAAAGATAGATAATCCCTTTAGTTAACCGTTAAAGGGACAGTCTACCATAGAATTGTTATTGTTTTAAAAGATAGATAATCCCTTTATTACCCATTCCCCAGTTTTGCATAACCAACACAGTTATATTAATATACTTTTTACCTCTGTGATTACCTTGTATCTAGAAACCTTCTTCTAACCCCCTGATCACATGACTGTGACTGTTTATTATCTATTGTCTTGCATTTAGCATTGTGTTGTGCTGGATCTTAAATAACCCCCTGTGCCTGAACACAGTGTTATCTATATAGCCCACGTGTACTTTCTGTCTCTTAGTGTTGAAAAGAGATTTAAAAAGCATGTGATAAGAGGCAGCCCTCAAAGGCTTAGAAATTAGCATATGAGCCTACCTAGGTTTAGTTTAAACTAAGAATACCAAGAGAAAAAAGCTAATTTGATGATAAAAGTAAATTGGAAAGTTGATTAAAACTAAAAGTCCTATCTGAATAATGAAAGTTTAGTTTATACTAGACTGTCCCTTTAATTGTGACTTTCAAATATACCTATACCTCTGGTTACCGGGTTAATACACAGGTCTGGAAATGCCAGACATCTATACCATTTAGTTTACCGTTGGTGACAACTTCAGATATGAGCCACTTTCAAATATACTGGTACCTATACCTGTGGGTTACCGTATTAATACACAGGTCTGGGAATACCAGACATCTATACCAGTTAGTTTAATGTTAGTAACAACTTCAGATATGAGCCACACTCCTCAATTACGCAAACACTACTATTACTATTGAGTATGCTTAGCTATAAAGGCCTGGGCCAGATTCGCGTTCTGAGACTGGGGTGAGGTAAATCCTCAGATCGGTCTATATGACAAAAAGTGTCTATCAGTTATCGTAAGTAAATTTAGTAGACATGGCGATTAAAAACATGAAAAAAACACTTTCCAATATTCTATTAATGCGAATACCATACATTTGGCACAAAACATCCAAAGTGGAGTACTTCCTCATTATATATTTATAAGTCACAATAAACGGTACACTAAAAGGTATAGGTTTCTGGTATTCCCAGAATATGCATCAATACGGTAAACCAGGTATAGGCTCCCAGTAACCCACTATGTGGATGCTTTATATATAACTGTAACCAAGTATCTTTATGGGGCACTCCAAAAAAGTATCTGGCAGCTGCAATCAATGATAAACTCAACGGTACAGGTCTCTGGTATTTCTAGACAAATTTATTAATACGGTAAACTACCAGGTATAGGTGTCGAGTATTTTAACAACCCAAATGCCTCACACAAATTTGTGTTAACTTTATGGTAAAGGTCTTTATAAGAACACATGACCTATGATCAGCATCCTACCTATGTGAATGCTACATATATTAGGAATCCAGCATTATTCACGCATGCATTTCACCTAATTTTGATCTGGTGGATATTACAACAGTGGTCATTATTATTCTCAGTTGTCTACCCCTGAGACAATTTTGAGACCCCAACAGGGTTTTTCATTGTGATAGAGTCTATATATTGATAGAGCCCTATTTTAGTATTTTAATAGCCTTGTGCATATTTTAAACTTATTTACATACCCTTAGTTTTTAACCATAATAGTAAAAGTTATGTTTTATATTTCTTTTTCCTTAAATATTAAAAATATTATTTTATAACGTTCATGAGTGCTACATTTATACTCTTTCATCAGTTCTTTACTGATTTGTTGTTAAATGTATGACCAGTACAAGCACCACTCCCTAGTAAACCATTATTACAAACAAATACATAAAGGGGAACGTTTGTAATCTCAAGTAGTGCCATTGCTATTTCTTGTGATAAAACATACTTCTTCCCCAGCTATATGAAAATCAATTACAAAGCCTAAATGCTCTAGGCACAGGTTCAGGGAGCCATTAACACAACATCTTAAGGTAAAACCTCAGGACCCGATGGGCTGCCAGGGGAATTATACAAATTGCTTAAACAAGAGGTTACAGATCCTTTTACCAAATTGTATAATAGCATCCTAGAAGGCCAGGTAACATTGTCCCACAGATTTGCAGAAGCCAATGTGATTTTATTACCCAAACCAGATAGAGATCCGCTCCTAACAACATCATATCGACCAATATCCCTCCTTAACTCTGATTATAAATTATTCACAAAATCTTACCCTCGTACTCCATTTGATCCATAAAAACCAAACCGGGTTTGTAAAAGGGAGATCACCAGTAGCAAATATGAGGAAACTACAGTTTATATTGATCCACTACTGGAGCCTCTCCAAAACAACAGATTTGATTCCTCCTGAAGAAGCTTGTCTATTACTGGTAGACACAGAGAAGGCGTTTGACACGATTATTTGGGACCATTTGTTTACAACCTTAATCAAATTTGGCATACAAGGACCATATTTACACGCCATCCAAAATATTTACACCAATCTACAGACAGCAATAGTAAAAAAAGGAGTCCCATCTACCCTATTCACGCTCCAGAGAGGTACTAGGCACGGTAGAGGTGTCCCCTGTCCCCACTGCTCTTCGATCTTGTCACATGCGGAATGAAACAGAGGGTCTCAAGAATGGGGGGCATACGACTCACCTCTCCCTTTTCACGGACGATATGATCCTATATATGCAGCGTCCGAGAACAAACATTCCCACGCTGATGCAAATCATATCTGAATTTAGACTAGTATCGGGATACCAAATTAGTAAGGAGAAGTCAGAACTGTTGTGGCTTAATAACCTTAACCCCTCCCATCCATTGCAATTTAATTTTAAAGTGATTACATCCACTTCTAAATATCTAGGGATTTCTCTGACCAAAGACCCTACTCAGTGGTACAACCAAAACTATCATGTATTACTTACAGAGCTAAAAAGAAACATTTTGACCTGGAATAATCTCCCAATATCTTTATAGGTGGAGTAGGTTTAATAAAAATGATTTTATTCCCTAAATTACTATACACTTTCCAAATGCTCCCCGAGATACTACATAAAAAGGACCTCTCAGCTCTAAACAAACTGATATTAAACTTTATTTGGAACAGGAAAAAACATAGAATTAGATTCCTCAAAATGACAAGTCAAACAGCAAAAGGGGGCCTGGCTCTTCCTGCATTAGAGTATTACAACTGGGCAGTCCTAGCCAAATATGTGATAGATTGGTTTTTAACCAAAAATCACTTTACAAACCAGAATTTAGAGGAGGGGGCAATTAAATCCTGGTCCTTAGCCATGCTTCCGCATATGACACCTTCACAAGCTGAAATGATTGCTAAAGATTTCCGTCTCCTACATGCCCTACTCAAGGCTTGGTGGAAAAGATGCAAACGTTTAAAAATCTCAGATTGAAGCACATTATGAGGCCTATTTAACAACGGTCTGTCGGACCTGATTCGACAGTACGGATCAGGTCCGACAGACCGCGATGAATGCGGAGAGCAATATGCTCTCCGTATTCAGCATTGCACCAGCAGCTCTTGTGAACTGCTGGAGCAATGCCTTCCCCTGTAAGGATGGGCGAATGTTTCTAAAAATTCAAAATTTAAAACGAATTTTGATACATTTGTTCGTTCAAATCGAATTTCGAATGTTTATATAACATTCTAACATTCTATTTTCACATTTTCGTTTTTGAATTTTTCAATAAAATTCGAAAATATTCATTAGAATAATAGAATGTTTAGCTATGTATTCATTCAATTTAGAAATGTAATATTCAAATTCGAATGTGACATTCGAATTTGAATGTGACATTCAAATTTGAAATAGTATTTCTTGTCTACAACTGTGTTTAATAAATGTAATATTCGAATTCGAATGCTACATTCGAATTCGAATGTCACATTCGAATTTGAAATAGTATTTCTAGTCTAATACTGTGTTTTAAATGTGATATTCGATTCAAATGTGATATTCGATTTGAATGTGACATTCGAATTTGAAATAGTATTTCTAGTCTAATACTGTGTTTTATAATTGTAATATTCGAATTCGAATGTGATATTCGATTCGAATGGGACATTCGAAATAGTGTTTCTAGTCTACAATTGTGTTTTATAAATTTAATATTCAAATTCGAATGTAACATTCGAAAACTGTAAACAACATTCGAAAATCGAATTCTTAAGAATATTCGTTCTTATCAACATTCAATTATGTAAATCGAATTTCTACAATAACATTCATTCTAACATTCAAATTCAAATAAAAACACATTCGCCCATCCCTAGTCCCCTGCAGATTCATGGCCAATCGACCGCCAGCAGGGGGTTGTCAATCATCCCGATCGTACTCGATCGGGTTGATTTGTGGCGATGTCCGTCCGACTGCTCAGAGCAGGTGGACAGGGTTATAGAGCAGCGGCAGACCAGGGTTATGGAGCAGCGGTAGGTGGACCATACGGAGCTTGATAGATATGTCCCAATACCTTCCCTTACAAGGGAACCCTAACCTTCAGGCAGGATACACAACAAAACTATTTCAGCAATGGAAAGAGCTGGGAGTGATGACAGTTTCACAAATCCTATTACCAGATATTGGCTGATCGGAACAGCCAATAGAATGCAAGCTCAATCTGATTGGCTGATTGGATCAGCCAATCCGATTGAACTTGAATCTGATTGGCTGATTCAATCAGCCAATCAGATTTTTCCTACCTTAATTCCGATTGGCTGATAGAATCCTATCAGCCAATCGGAATTCGAGGGACGCCATCTTGGATGACGTCCCTTAAAGGAACCTTCATTCGTCGGGTAGTCGTCGTTGAAGAAGGATGTTCCGCGCCGAAAGTCTTGAAGATGGAGCCGCTCTTCGTCGGATGGATGAAGATAGAAGATGCCGCTTGGATGAAGATGTCTTCCGGTCCGGATGTCCTCTTCTGCCCGGATAGGATGAAGACTTCTGCCGCTCCGGATGTCTTCTTTTGGTCCATCGGTGCCCGGCTGGGTGAAGATGACTCAAGGTAGGGAGATATTCAGGGGGGTAGTGTTAGGTTTATTTAAGGGGGGTTTGGGTTAGAGTAGGGGTATTTGGGTAGTGGGTTGTAATGTTGTGGGGTGGTATTGTGTTTTTTTTTACAGGCAAAAGAGCTGTTTACTTTGGGGCATGCCCCGCAAAAAAGCCCTTTTAAGGGCTGGTAAAAGAGCTGGTTACTTTTTAATTTAGAATAGGGTAGGGACCTTTATTATTTTGGGGGGCTTTGTTATTTTATTAGGGGGCTTAGAGTAGGTGTAATTAGCTTAAAATTCTTGTAATCTTTTTTTATTTTTTGTAATTTAGTGGGGGTTTTTTTGTAATTTAGTTTAGTTTATTTAATTGTAGGTAATTGTAGGTACTTGTAGTTAATTGATTTAATTTATTTATTGATAGTGTAGTGTTAGGTTTAATTGTAACTTAGGTTAGGATTTATTTTACAGGTAATTTTGTAATTATTTTAACTAGGTAGCAGTGGCGTATTTAGGTTTTGTGCTGCCCTAGGCACTCAAGATTCTGCTGCCCCCCCCTAGCACACACAGGTTTTAAGCCTATTTTCACATTCATATTTTTTTGGTCAAGGTGTAAAATAATTAATTTTTTTATTTTATTCATAACTATTCCAAAGTAAATGTAAAGGGAGATAAGGAAGGGAGGGAGATAAGGGAGGGAGATAAGGGAGGGAGGGAGGGAAGCAGAGAAGGAAGGGAGAGAGGGAGAGAGAGAAGGGAGGGAGGGAGAGAGAGAAGGGAGGGAGGGAGAGAAGGGAGGGAGAGAGAGATAGAAGGGAGGGAGAGAGAGAGAAGGGAAGGAGAGAGAGAGAAGGGAGGGAGAGAGAGAGAAGTGAGGGAGAGAGAGAGAAGGGAGGGAGAGAGAGAGAAGTGAGGGAGAGAGAAGGGAGGGAGAGAGAGATAGAGAGAAGGGAGGGAGGGAGAAAAGGGAGAGAGAGAGAATGGAGAGAGAGAGAGAGAGAAGGGAGGGAGAGAGAGAGGAGGGAGAGAGAGAAGGGGAGAGAGAGAAGAGAGAGAGAGAGAAGGGAGAGAGAGAGAGAGAGAGAGAGAGAGAGAGAGAGAAGGTAGGAGAGAAGGGAGGGAGAGAGAAGGGAGGGAGAGAGAGAGAGAGGAGGGAGAGAGAGAAGGGAGATAGAGAGAAGGGAGAGAGAGAGAGAAGGGAGGGAAGAGAGAATGAGAATGGAGGGAAAGAGAGAGAGAGAGAAGGGAGGGAGAGAGAGAGGAGGGAGAGAGAATGGAGGGAGAGAGAGAAGGGAGGGAGAGAGAGAGAAGGGAGGGATAGAGAGAGAGGAGGGAGAGAGAATGGAGGGAAGAAGAGAGAGAAGGGAGGGAGGGAGGGAGAGAAGGGAGGGAGAGAAGAGAGGGAGGGAGAGAAGGGAGGGAGAGAGAGAATGGAGGGAGGGAGATAAGGGAAGGAGGAAGATAAGGGAGGGAGGGAGATATGGGAAGGAGGAAGATAAGGGAGGGAGGAAGAGAAGGGAGGGAGGAAGATAAGGGAGGGAGGAAGATAAGGGAGGGAGGGAGGAAGAGAAGGGAGGAAGAGAAGGGAGGGAGATAAGGGAGGGAGAGAAGGGAGGGAGAGAGAGAGAAGGGAGGGAGAGAGAGAGAAGGGAGGGAGAGAGAGATAGAGAGAAGGGAGGGAGAGAGAAAAGGGAGAGAGAGAGAATGGAGAGAGAGAGAAGGGAGGGAGAGAGAGAGGAGGGAGAGAGAGAAGGGAGGGAGAGAAGGGATGGAGAGAAGGGAGGGAGAGAGAGAGAAGGGAGGGAGAGAGAGAAGGGAGGGAGAGAGAGATAGAGATAAGAAAGGGAGAGAGAAAAGGGAGAGAGAGAGAATGGAGAGAGAGAGAAGGGAGGGAGAGAGAGAGGAGGGAGAGAGAGAAGGGGGAGAGAGAGAAGGGAGAGAGAGAGAGAGAAAGTAGGAGAGAAGGGAGGGAGAGAGAGAGAGAGAGAGAGAAGGGAGGGAGAGAGAGAGAGAAGGGAGGAAGAGAGAAGGGAGGGAGAGAGAGAGGAGGGAGAGAGAAGGGAGGGAGAGAGAGAGGAGGGAGAGAGAGAGGGGAGATAGAGAGAAGGGAGATAGAGAGAAGGGAGAGGAGAGAGAGAGGAGGGGGAGACAGAATGGAGGGAGAGAGAGAAGGGAGGGAGAGAGAGAGAAGGGAGGGATAGAGAGAGAGGAGGGAGAGAGAATGGAGGGAGGAAGAGAGAGAAGGGAGGGAGGGAGAGAAGGGAGGGAGAGAAGAGAGGGAGGGAGGAAGAGAAGGGAGGGAGAGAGAGAATGGAGGGAGAGAATGGAGGGAGGGAGATAAGGGAAGGAGGAAGATAAGGGAGGGTGGAAGAGAAGGGAGGGAGGAAGAGAAGGGAGGGAGGGAGGAAGATAAGGGATGGAGGAAGATAAGGGAGGGAGGAAGAGAAGGGAGGGAGAGAAGGGAGGGAGAGAAGGGATGGAGAGGAGGGAGAGAAGGGATGGAGAGGAGGGAGGGAGAGGAGGGCAAGAGGGTGAGATAAATAAAACAACCAGTGAAGGGACACAGCATATTTTTTATTACTAAATAAAGAGATACAACAAAAAAGAAAAAAAAGTGTCTACAGCATTAGTTAAATGCAATGTACCTGTATTTTATTTATTTTTTTAAATGGAGAAAGGCTATATATAATATATCTGTCACTGCACAGTCAATTTCTAGCTGGAAATCAGTACATATGGACTTTCTGCCTTAAAAGGGATTTGTGCACTAAAAAGAGGCTTGCAGCTGCATACTTATTTATATTATATATATATATATATATATATATATATATATATATATATATATATTATGCTGCATGCAAGCCTTTTTTTTAGTGCAAATCCCTTTTAAGGCAGAAAGTCCATATGTACTGATTTCCAGCTAGAAATTGACTCTGCCGCGGTATACAAACCTTACCACAGACAGATGTTTGTGTAATAGCAGGTACTTTAAGGGCTATCCATCAGCTATGTATTTAAATATGCCCCACAACAAGACACAGCTTATCAGGGAGGAGAGTAACTTGCCATTGCCACTCAGCGGTCCAGGAGCTTAACTAGTACGGTACGGCTCTATCAAGGTGCAGGGTCCCATCTTGTTAATATTACCTTCACCTCAGCATTCTGGACTGGTACTGACTGTACTTTATGCACGCCACAACATCACCATGCTGCCATGAATCGGCACAGCGTGAAAAAAGAAGTCAGAAGTCAGGTATGTAATCACAGTCACACTGGAAGTCGCAGCGCTATCAGAAAAAAATAAGTGGCTCCCGGTCCCGCCTCCAGCAAAGAGAAGAAGACAAAGTAGAGACTATATAAAGTTAAAATGAAGCGTTTATTCAAGTACAGTCTGTACTTGAATAAACGCTTCATTTTAACTGTATATAGTTTCTTCTTCTCTTTGCTGGAGGCGGACCGGGAGCCACTTATTTTTTTCTTATAGCGCTGCGACTTCCAGTGTGACTGTGACTACATACCTGACTTCTGTGAGACCGGCCACTGTGCCGATTCATGGCAGCATGGTGATGTTGTGGCGTGCGCGTGCGCGTGCATAAAGTAAATTAACGGACTTGCTGCAGCGCAGCCACTTATTTGTGTTGAACTTGAGTGAGAGACTGAGTAGAGACGAGTCTAGACAATAAAAGCATTGGTGTCAGTGGGGGACACACACTTACCAAATTAATATGTGTCTCAGTCTCTTCAGTTCAGTCTTTTCAATGTGCGCGCCGCAAGCGCGCCTGGCCCGGGATAATCTATCATCCTTATGTATGGTGCTTTCCGCCCTCACAAATCTGCCGCCCCTCCCAAAGCTGCCACCCTAGGCACGGGCCTTGTTGGCCTAGGCCATGATACGCCCCTGCTAGGTAGCTATTAAATAGTAAATAACTATTTAATAGCTATTGTACCTAGTTAAAATAAATACAAAGTTGCCTGTAAAATAAATATAAATCCTAAAATAGCTACAATATAATTATAATTTATATTGTAGCTATATTAGGGTTTATTTTACAGGTAAGTATTTAGTTTTAAATAGGATTCATTTATTTAATAAGAGTTAATTTATTTCGTTAGAATAAAATTATATTTAACTTAGGGGGGTGTTAGGGTTAGGGTTAGAGTTAGACTTAGCTTTAGGGGTTAATACATTTATTATAGTAGCGGCGAGGTCCGGTCGGCAGATTAGGGGTTAATACTTGAAGTTAGGTGGCGGCGATGTTAGGGAGGGCAGATTAGGGGTTAATACTATTTATTATAGGGTTTGCGAGGCGGGAGTGCGGCGGTTTAGGGGTTAATACATTTATTAGAGTGGCGGCGAGGTCCAGTCAGCAGATTTGGGGTTAATAAGTGTAGGTAAGGTAGTGGCGACATGGGGGGGGGGCAGATTAGGGGTTAATAAATATAATATAGGGGTCGGCGATGTTAGGGGTAGCAGATTAGGGGTACATAGGTATAATGTAGGTTGCAGCGGTGTACGGAGCGGCAGATTAGGGGTTAATAATATAATGCAGGTGTCAGTGATAGCGGGGGCGGCAGATTAGGGGTTAATAAGTGTAAGGTTAGGGGTGTTTAGACTCGGGGTTCATGTTAGGGTGTTAGGTGCAGACTTAAAAAGTGTTTCCCCATAGGAAACAATGGGGCTGCGTTGGGAGCTGAACACTGATTTTTTGCAGGTGTTAGGTTTTTTTTCAGCCCAAACTGCCCCATTGTTTCCTATGGGGGAATCGTGCACGAGCACGTTTTAGCTGCTTACCGCTACCGTAAGCAACGCTGGTATTGAGGGTTGAAGTGGCGGTACATTAGGCTCAACGCTCCCTTTTTGGAGCCTAACGCAGCCCCTCAGACAACTCTAAATACCAACGTTGTCTTAAGGGTGCGTTGGGGAAAAAAGCGGCGTTAGCTACGCGGGTCTTTACCAACTAAACTCTAAATCTAGGCGTATTTCAGGGAACTTTTGCAATCTGGCAACATGCCCAAGCTCACTAATGATGTATACAAACTTATCTTACTAGCTAATAGGGGGGTAACATCCATCTCACACACATATAGATGTCTACAAGCACAGGTAAATGAACTGACCCTCCAACATTTCAAAACAAAATGGTCCAAACTCCTTAACTATGAGATAACTGGACAACAGTTAATAAGCCTTGAGAAATGCAGAAAAGCAACCTTAGCCGCCAATATGCGTGAATCACACTTAATAATTCTACACAATGCATACATCACACTGAAAATCTTCCATAAATGGAAACCAAATATTTCAGGACTATGTCCCAAATGCTCACACCACAAGCCAGACATTCTCCATATGCTGCTACAATGCCCTGGTCTAACAAAATTCTGGAGCATGGCTCAACACTGGTTGCATATCATCTACTCAGAACAGACTTACATATACATGCAGATTCACGGCCAATCAGCTATTAGCAGGGGGTGTCAATCAACCCGATCGTATACTCGTCCTTAACTCGGATGAGTTAAGGAGCAGCCCAATGAGTGGAGGAATCTGTGGAGTCTTTTGTACATTGCCTTTATAAATTAGCAGAGTTCTGTTAGTTTGGGGCCACCAAAGAGGAACATATCAGAGACAAAATAGAACTGGTGAAGAAGTGCTGATATGAGGTCTGAGAGTATTGTTGATGAAGTGCAGCAGTTTAGGAGAGCTGCTGGGGACTGGCAAAGTGTGAGCAGTAGACCAAGGCAGCAGATAGGCCCAGAAATGGGTGGGTACAGCAAGCTCGTTGCACGTGGTGTAACCGCACCCATGAAACAAATGTAATATGCCCTGCTAAAGACAAGAGGTGCAGGAAGTGTAACCGAGTGGGCCATTTTGAGGTGGTTTGCAGAACAGAGTCTATTAAAGAGATGCAGGTAGACAGTGATCAAGAACTCAAGAAGTGTCTTTTGTGGGGTCTGTAGTAGATCAGTCAGGCTCAGATGAACACTGGCGTGTTACCCTCACAGTGATAGATGCCAGGGTTGCTTTCAAGATTGACATGGGAGCATACATCACAGTTATGTTCCTTGCAGCATACATGAAACTGCCTCAAAGGCCTCAGCTCGAAAAAGTCAAGACAAAAGTTCACAGTCCTGGAGGCCGCATTGATTGTGCTGGGAAGTTTTTTGCTAGCAGTGAGTACAAGCATAAGAAATTAACCAAGTGGGTATATGTTATTAGAGGGTGGTGTGTTAATATCCTTTTGAGTTGGAGAGAAACCTGTAGTCTGGGCCTTGTTGCAAGGGTGAATGAGATCACGGAAGACATGTTTGGAAAATGTGGTCTACTGAATTGTGAGCCAGTCCGAATATCAATATAAATTGATGCAGTCCCATATAACTTTTGAGGATGAAGAGTATGGGAGTTATCGAAGAAGTTGTGGAAGCAACTGACTGGTATGCCCCCATTGTGCCGGTTGCAAAGAAGAATGTGAAGGTACACATTTGCGTTGATCTGAAACGGCTAAATGAGGCTGTGAATAGAGAGAGATATGTATTGCAGACACTAGAAGATATAGCTCAGAGATTGTCAGGGGTGAATGCTTCTCTACATTTGATGCTTCCAGTGTATTCTGTCAGATACCCCTAGAACCAAAGAGCTGCAAACTGACTACCTTCATTATACAGGTAGGTCGGTTTTGCTTTTGCAGACTCTGCTTTGGCATATTCTCTGCTCCTGAGCTCTTTCAAAGAGAGATGAGCTCCCTCCTAAGGGACCATGAGGGCACTGTGGTCATCATGGATGATATCCTGGTATACGGGTCCACTCTGGAGGAGCATGATCAACGCTTGCAGTGTGTGCTGCAGACTATAAAAGAGTCCGGGCTGAAGTTGAATAAAGAGAAGTGTCATTTTAGAAAATCTGATTATGCTACTTTGGGCACATCATTAGTAGTGACGGCATCAAGCCACACGCCAGTAAAGTCCTTGCTATCGATGACCATGAAAAGACTTTCATATGTACACAAACTGAGACAGATATTGGGCCTTGTGAATTACGTGGAAAGTTTCTACCTGACCTGTCTTCTGTACTACATTCTATAACAGAGTTATTAAAGAAGGATGTTGCTTGGGTCTGGTGGCCCCCACAAGAGGAGGACTTTGCAAGAGTCATGTCCATCACTATAAACTTGCAAGGTGGGTTTATGCGCTATTGGTAATTACAGGTATCAAACAGTAATTAAATCATCTGTATTACAAAAAGCCTGTTTGTTATGAAGGTGACTAGCAAATACAATGAATAATTTACTGAAAAAGCACACAAAGAAAGATTTGTGCAAAGAAAAGGTTTGCTTACCTTCAATATAACGCAATATAGTGCATAGAAAAAAGATTTCAAAAAACTAATGCGTCCATTATTCACATTAAATACTTTATTTGAGTTGTATAACAAACAAGCACAACACAAACAAGCTAAATTAAAAACACTTGAACTCCTAGGTTGAGCATAATGCTGCTGCTTGAAACCATATACCGCTATTATAAGTCTTATATGCTTTCCGCAATAGGGAGTTTTCTTAGCGTATAAATTGCTATAATGTTAAATGAACTATCTGAAGCTAAGCTCCTTCTATAGCGGGAGCTATATTTATCTTTATACTGGCTATAATAGTTTCAAGATCGTATTATTGAACCATTGAGTAAGCAGAGCTAAAAATAAGGAGACAGTGCTGACATGTACGCCCCTGACATTCGGTTCACATCACGCTTCTTCTGAGAAGCCCCAAATCCTTACCCATCCTGCACCAAACATTACAGTAGGCACTATGCATTCTGATAGGTAACATTTTCCTGGAATCTGGCACACCCAGATTCTTCCATTAGCCTGCCATATAGTTAAGCGTGATTCTTTACTCCAGAGAACATGTTTCTACTGCTCCAGAGCCCAGTGTTGTTGTGCTTTACACCTCCTCAGTTGACGCTTGCCATTTTGTATGCGGATGTGAGGCTTCTATTGTCATGGCTGCGCCTAGAGTTAGACCAGGGCCCTCTGGCTTCTGGTTCTCTTGTCTTCCCGCTTGAGTTGCTGGAGGGTTTAGACTCTGTGTGCTTTTGTTTGCTGATTCTACTTATGCGCTACTTGACTCTCTGACTCCACTTGCCTGCTAGCTGCAGGTAGTTTACTAATCATCTAAGGCTGCTTTCTGTTAGTACCCGTGTATAGGATTGTCTTTTGCTTCCTGGGTGCGCTTTCATTGATTTATATATCCTGTTATTGACCTCTGGCTGGCTGTGACCTGTCTTCTGGATTATCCTTTTGTACTTCTGCCTGTTCTGTTGTTGACCTCGGCCTGGACAATGATCTGAGTTTGCCTTCCCCTTTGGAACTGCCTTCTGTGTAATATTCTGTTGCCAACCTTAGCTTGGAGTCTGACCTGTGTTTATCTTATATTTTCTTCCTGGTATATAAAGGCCAGCATAGACTGTCTGCATTTTATCTTCTGGGTCCCTGTGCTATTACCTGGGCTGCTGAGGGTTTTACCTGCCGCTCTACTTGACACTGGAATAAGAAGACTACTGGCCAGGATTGGAGTGTGTGGGTGATTCTCTTGTAGGCCTGATAGTATACACAAGTCATGTCCGTGTACTCCAAGAAGATTGCGCAGGCAGTAACGCACCAAGTCCAACTGCTTGGAACTCATGCAAACCGTATGTAGGTTTTGGAAGAAAAGTTGGTATCCATTTTATCTATGATGTGAAAACTAACTTACACCTAGTGTTCCTGTAATACAAGGCACTTCTGCAAGTGTGCCTAATGAAATGCATGAAACATATGCCTGAAAGGGAGGGCATTATTCTGGGTGTCACTACTATTGGAAAAAGATTCTCCTTTGCTGTGCAATGATCATGCCTTCATAGAATCCTTTCATAGAGTATTTGACAACCCTGGCAGAGAATCATCTGAAGAGGCTAATATATTTGCTTTACATCAGGGGCAGAATTCTGCAGCTACGCCATTGAGTTTCACACTCTAGCAGCAGAGACCTTATGGGATAATAGCTCCCTTAAAGCCTCCTTTCGCAGGGGTTTTGCTGACTAAGTGAAAAATGAGCTAACATTTTGAGAAATTCCAGAGAGCTTTGAGGACTTCATTACTCTTTGTATTCAGATAGACACACGTTACTGTGAACGGGAAAAAGAAAAAAAAAACACCAGAGGCATCATAGTACTCACAAGCCAGTTTTCAGGCCATT
Source organism: Bombina bombina (assembly GCF_027579735.1). Taxonomy (NCBI): domain Eukaryota; kingdom Metazoa; phylum Chordata; class Amphibia; order Anura; family Bombinatoridae; genus Bombina; species Bombina bombina. Next base: position 117,223,634 of record NC_069510.1, on the reverse strand, counting down.
ACCTCAGACATCTCCTTCTGCATCTCCTTCTCCTGTATCTTCAGAAGAAAAACCTATGGATGTTGGGGCAGTTCATCTGTCTGAAGCAGAACATGCCATATGCAGAACCCAAGGGCTCTGTTTATACTGTGGAAAGAAGGGAAATCTCCTCCTTGTACATCCGGAAAAACATTCAAACTCAATAGGTGACCAAGAAGCCCTATTAAGGCTTCCCTATTTCTGAGTCTCCTCTGAATAGACTACTAGAACCAATCCCTCTATCTTGGTTTAATCAGTCCTACACCACTGCTGCACTGTGGCATTTATGGATTCTGGAGCTGGAGGAGTGTTTTTAGATTAAGCATTTGTCCAGTGCAATTATATTACCATCAGTGCTAAGCATACTCCACTCTGTATGACCATATTAGTAGGGGATCCTCTTGGGACAGGCCAAAGAGACTTTGGGGCCAAATTATCAAGCACCGAATGGAGCTTGAAGCCCCTGTTTCTGCTTAAGACTGCTGCATCATAACTGTTCCACTCAGTCTGAGACTGTGGTCTACAATCCGTCCGATCCTATACGATCGGGCTGATTGACGCCCTCTGCTAGCGATTGGCCGTGAATCTGCAGGGGGCGGCATTGCACAAACAGTTCTGGTGAACTGCTTGTGCAATGTTAAATGCCGACAGTGTATGCTGTTGGCATTCAGTGATGTCTGTTGGACATGATACGCCACAGCATATTATGTCGGACAGACATTGATAAAATGGCCCCTATTTTTTTTTATGTCATCTCTTCCCCTAGGCATCCAGTAATTTTGGATAACCCGTGGCTCTGTAAACACAACCCATCTTTTGACTGGTATGATGTTCAACTTTCTGCCTGGAGTTTTGATTGCCAAACTTGTTGTCTCCTAAAGATCAGGCCTATCCTGTTCCTGTCTGCACAGTATCTGTGGATCAGCTGATGTTCCTTTTGTCTATTCTGACTCTGCGGATGTGTTTTCCGAAAAAGAGGATGAGGAACTTCGTTCACACCATACCTATGAGTGTGCCATAGACTTACTTCCCGGAGCTCCTCTACCCAAAAGTAGAACCTACCAGCTTAACACTGCAGAGACCAAAGCCATGGAAGAATACATTAAAGACAGTATCAGGAAAGGGTCCATTCGCCATCTTCTTCTCTCCCTTGTGTCTGGTTTTTCTTTTTCAGCAAGAAGGATGGGGGTATTCGGCTCTGCATTGACTACCAAGCCCTCAGCTTTATCACTATAAACAATTGGTATCCACTACCTCTAATTCCTGAGTGATATAGTTGCACATAACCTCATTTGAATCAAGGCTGGCGATGAGTGGAATACTGCATTTAACACTCAGGAAGGGCATTATGAATATTTAATGATACCTTTAAGACTCTGTAATGCCCTCTTTAGAGATCTTCTCCAGAACTTTGTAGTAGTTTACCTGGACGACATCCTAATCTGCACTCTGGATCTGTAAACCCATTGTAACCAAGTCTGTATGTTTTTTCAGCACCTTAGAGACCACAGTCTATTTGTCAAGCTTTCTAAATGTTCTTTTGAGCAGTCTGACATTCCCTTTTTGGGTTACATTATATCTGCTACTGGGTTTCAAATGGACCCCACTAAATTAAAAGCTATTCTCCAATAGCCTAGACTTTGTCTGGAAAACCTTTTTTGGTGGCTATCAATGAAACAATACATTGTTGCTTTTGTTACTGCCTGTGCTGCCATCAAGACACATTGACAAGCCCCTCAAGGGTTACTTCATCAATTACTGGTGTCACATTCTCCTTGAAGCCATATAAGTATGGATTTCATAGTGCACCTTTCTATTTCCTGGGGCAACTCAGTAATTTGGGTGGTTGTTTATTGCTTTTCCAAGCTTGCTCACTTTGTTCCTATGAAAAAGCTCCCTTCTTCACTCAGTCTGGCATCTTTTTTCATTAAACATATAATCTGCTTGCATGGAATTCCTGAAGACATAGTCTTTGACAGAGATCCTCAATATAACACAGTGTATTACAATAGAAAGGATATAGTCCAAATGTTGCAATTTGCAATTTGACAAGTAGAATCCGCCTGATATAACCTCAAAGAAAAAAGTTAAACATAGCAAAACTCTTTAAATAGATAATGAACCTATTTGTGGTAACCTCACATTAAAGGTGGGACTTACTGGTGCACAGTTTGGTCAGCTCCAATATCAGCAGTTAAACACTCAGTGAGAGTGAACGTTTTGACTTTACATAGATCCGACTAAATGGTGAACTAGTCCTACAATATACCCCTGTGAATGTTCTGTGTTGTGCATTTTTATATTTTATAATAAATTGCCTAATTTTTCATATTCATCCTTGATCTACTTATTTACTAACCTGGGAGTGAGTGATTTACATATGCCTACATCCTGAGAGCTCAGTTATAGCTCTTATGCACGTGAGTAAGGTTCCTATATTGCTTATACAATTGAAAACAGTACTCCACTATATAAATTCTCCTTCTTCCTGAGGTAAACAAGTTCCTTGTTGAATCAAAGCGCGGGGAAGCAGCAACTTTAAAATCTGTTCATATTCTGAGAGCTCAGTTATAGATCTTTTTAATGTGAGTAAGGTTACCACAAATATGTTCATTATCTATTTAAAGGGTTACTCTATGTTTAACTTTTTTCTTTGAGGTTATATCTAGCGCAGGGGTGTCCAAACTTTGCTCTCCAGAGGTTTTGGAACTACATTTCCCATGATGCTCAACTAGATAAAATGCTGGCTGAGCATTATCGGAAATGTAGTTCCAAAACCTCTGGAGAGCAAAGTTTGGACACCCCTGATCTAGCGGATTCTACGTGTCAAATTGCAACATTTGGTTTATATCCTTTCTATTTTAATACACTGTGTTATATTGCTACTTTTTTTGTATATTGTATCTTTTTGGGTCTTTTGTATATTATAACACTGTAGAGTGATAGTAACACATTTCTACACAGAGATCCTCAAATTGTTTCAGCTTCCTGGAGGCCTATTTGTAGACACCAGGGCATCAAAAGCTCACTCTCTTCAGGGTATCATCCCTAAACCAAGATCTCAAAACATATATAAGAGCTTACATGAACTTTGAGCTTGACAAATGGTGTGAGTTGCTACCCCTTGCTGAGCTAGCGCATAACTCATTGTGGCATTCCTCCTTGAAATGTTCTCCATTTTAAGCAGCCTTAGGTTATCAACCTAGAATATTACCTTTTCAACCCTCAGTAGCAGGGGTGTATTAAGGCATAGGCCAACAAGGCCGGTGCCTAGTGCAGCAGGTTTTTAAGGGGCAGCAGAATTTTGAGTCCCTAGGGCCACTCTACTGAACTCAGGGCCGGGTGGCTAAATCAACCAATTACGAATGACTTAAATGGCTGGCCCGGCTATTGCTATCCTATGGGATTGTATGTGGGTGCGCATGACGTGGTGACAGTGGAGGAGGAGCTCACTTGCGCAGCCTGGCCTGGACTGAGAGGGAATGCGGTATTCTTCCTGGCTCCACCGCGTGATTGAGACTCACACAGACTACACAGTGCAGTGTGCACTACAACGTGACCACTGTGAAACAGCATATGCCTTTCTCCCTTCAAACTTCAATACATCTTAATTAGGCATTAAAATACTTAAAGGGACACTGAACCCACATTTTTTCTTTTGTGATTCAGATAGAGCATGACATTTTAAGCAACTTTCTAATTTACTCCTATTATTAAATTTCCTTCATTCTCTTTGTATCTTTATAAGTTTAGATGCCGGCCCATTTTTGGTGAACAACCTGGGTTGTCCTTGCTGATTGGTGGATAAATTCATGCACCAATCAAAAAGTGCTGTCCAGAGTACTAAACCAAAAAAAAGCTTAGATGCCTTCTTTTTCAAATAAAGATAGCAAGAGAACAAAGAAAAATTTGATAATATGAGTAAATTAGAAAGTTGCTTAAAATTGCATGCTCTATCTGAATCACAAAAGAAAAAAATTGGGTTCAGTGTCCCTTTAAACGGATTAGTCACTAGATACTTGTACATTTACTGTTTGTCTATCTGTCATGCATGCAAAGAAAAATTACTTTTAATGGCCAGTTTGTATATTCATTACATATTTATCCAAGCAGATATTTTGCTTAAATAACTGTCAATCACCAAAGAAGATGTTTAAGGTTAAACAACTACCTACTGACAAACTATCATACAGTGAAGGATATTTTATTCTGATATAAACAACTACCTACTGACAAACTATCATACAGTGAAGGATATTGTTTTCTGATATAAACATTTAATCATCTGACTTGCAAAACAATGTATTAAAATATATATATATATATGTGTGTGTGTGTGTGACCAGAGTGAATGCAAGCCCTGGTGGACATCTACTTAAAAAGACATTATTTTTTTTAATTTTTTACACCCTGCCCCAAAAATATTATGTCTAAAAAAGGCCTTAAACCTGGGGTGGGGGGGGGGGGGGCAGCAGAATTTTGAGTGCCTAGGGCAGCACAAAACCTAAATACGCCCCTGCTCAATAGTCAAGGTACCTTCTGCCAAAAAGATGGTGACCCACCTTATTAACACTGGAAGAAAATTAGAGAAGTCTTTATTCAGACATCAAAAGCATAAGAATTATTCAGATCGAAGACCAGCTACCAAATAAACCAACTTGTATGGTTATCTGCTAAGAATAATGCATACCTCCCAACATTTGTGGCTGCAAATAAGGGACACAGGAGGTTGATAAAAGCCCCTCACCATTTTGTGGGTGGAGCCGTGTTGGGAGGGATCATGAGTGGTTAGTGGGTGGGATTGTGTGTGTTTCTGAGTGTTCTTTGGGTGGGGCTAGGGGAAATTGTGTAAAGAGGGACAAATGGCTGTCTAAGAGGGACAGAGCTTAGAATCAGGGACTGTCCCTCTCAAATAGGGACAGTTGTAAGGTCTGAGTAATGATTTGTAACATTCAGCTAGATTACGAGTTTTGAGAGCTATAGGGGAATTAACGACTGCCACAAAAGCGCCGGTATTTCACCTCCCTATAGCGCTGCTATTACAGGCTATGTGCAGGCGATATGGTGGCTAGGCTAGGGGTTTTTTTTTATTTTGGGGGGGCTTTTTTATTTTGTTAGGGCTATTAGATTAGGAGTAATTCGTTTTTATTTTTGATAATTTCAATTTTTATTTTGTGTAATTTAGTGTTTATTTTTTTTGTAATTTAGATAGTTGTATTTTATTAATTTAATTTATTTCATTTTATTGTTATGTTAGTTTTTAGTGTAAGGCAGGTTAGGTTTTATTTTACAGGTAACTTTGTATTTATTTTAACTAGGTAGTTAGTAAATAGTTAATAACTTACTATAATAATAATTTACTAACTTGTCTACCTAGTTAAAATAAATACAAACTTAGCTGTGAAATAAAAATAAAACCTAGGATAGCTACAATGTAACTATTAGTAATATTGTAGCTAGCTTAGGGTTTATTTTATAGCTAAGTATTTAGTTTTAAATAGGAATTATTTAGGTAATAATTGTACGTTTTATTAGATTTATTTTAATTATATTTAAGTTAGGGGGTGTTAGGGTTAGATTTAGGCTTAGGGTTATGTTAGAGGTTAATATATTTATGTAGTGATGTGGGAGGCCAGAGGTTTAGGGGTTAATAATTTATTTTAGTATATTTCGTTGTGGGGGCTTGCAGTTTAGTGGTTAATAGGTTTATTATAGCTGCGGTGTGGGTGGACGGCAGATTAGGGGTTAATAATCTTTAAATAGTGTTTGTGATGCCTGCAGCGGTTTAAGGGTTAATAGGTTTATTATAGTGGCGACGATGTCGGGGAGCAGCGGAATAGGGGTTAATACATTTTTTAAGTGGCGCCGATATCCGGAGCGACAGATTAGGAGTTAATAATTTTATTTTAGTGTTTGCGATGCGGGAGGGCCTCGGTTTAGGGGTTAATAGGTAGTTTATGAGTGTTTAGTGTACTTTGTGACACTTTAGTTATGAGTTTTATGCTACAGCTTTGCATAACTACTGACTTCAGATGGCGGTACAGATCTTGTCAGTATAGGGTTTACCACTCACTTTTTGACCTCCCAGGCAAACTCGTAATACCGGCGCTATGGAAGTCCCATTGAAAAAAGACTTTTTAAAAAGTGCGGTACTGACGTTTCGTGACGGCCAAAAAGGTGTGCGGTACACCTATACCAACAAGACTTGTAATAGCGGCGTTAGGAAAAAAGCAGCATTATGAAGCATAACGATGCTTTTTCACTCATAACGCCAAACTCATAATCTAGCTGAAAGTTTGTAGCTTTGTTATACAATGTTGCAAAACACTTCTGCCATAGAGTACTAAAGACATGTACACACTCCTTATGAGCCTACTTAGTTTTACTCTTCAATAAAAGATACTAAGCGAACAAAGCAAATTTGATAACAGAAATTAATTGGAAAGTTGTTTAAAATTGCATGCTCTATCCAAATCATGAAAGTTTCATTTTGACTTTCCTGTCTTTTTAAGGGAAAAAACACTTTTACAGTATACTGTCCCTTAAAGGGACATAATACTCATATGCGAAATCACTTGAAACTGATGCAGTATAACTGTAAAAAGCTGACAGGAAAATATCACCTGAGCATCTCTATGTAAAAAAGGAAGATATTTTACCTCACAACTTCCTCAGCTCAGCAGAGTAAGTTCTGTGTAAAAAGTTATACTTCACCTGCTCCCAGCTGCAGGTAAAAATAAAAAATAAATGAAGAAATGAACAGCAGCCAATCAGCATCAGCAGTGCTGAGGTCATGAACTCTTACTGTGATCTCATGAGATTTCACTTAACTCTCATGAGATTTCATAGTAAGCTTCCTTTACCTGATTGGTGAAATAATATGAGAGTTCACGAGGCTCATCCTTTCAGCTGTCCCAGGACAGACACACTAAAATGCTGCTTAGAAATCCTTTACAATGGGAGGTGGCTACTGAGGAACTTTTGAGGTAAAATATCTTTCTTTTTTACATAGAGATGTTCAGGAGATATTTCCTAGTCAGCTTTTTACAGCTATGCTGCATCACTTTCAAGTGTTTAAACATTTGGGTATTATGGCCCTTTAAAACACATAATTATATGCAAGAAAAAGTATAATTGTAAAAGGCTCTAACACATTGAGAAATTTGTATTTTTTTTTTGTAGATCTATGTCAGTTTAAATGTAAAGCAATACTTGAATTTAGGGAACTTGTAAGACAATAATATAGCTGCAAGTTTGTTCACTTTACAGCTGTGCAAAGCTGACATTGGAGTCTCGAGGGCTGTTTTTTTTTTTTATATTTAGGGTTGGTGGGGGTTGGTACTTTCTTTCCTGGAGGTGGGGATACATTTGAGTCTGTACTGCATGAAATGTAAAAGAGCTTGGTGAAAGTTTCCTTTTAAGAAGACATAACATAGGACTCAGTATGGCTGGTAAGTCTGTGATTATTTTGTATAATACAGCAATAATATTACAAGTTTACCTGACTGTCCTCTCATATTTTGCAGGATATCCCTTTGCATTTCTAATGCTAATTATACATTTCTCACTATCAAGTCAAACTTCCAGTACAGGTTAGTGTTTACTGTTTCTTAACACAAAAAAAAATGTTTAGAGTTTAATTTAAAAATGGTAGAAATAAACTGGTTCTTGTTGTTCTAGGCAGAAGAGCTTGCAATCTTAGTTGTTTAATATTGTTTGCAAGGGTAACTTTGTGTGTAAATGTATTCATTTTAGCAAGTTACTAAACAAGGTCAGTGGAGTGTATTTTAATGTGGGTTTAGGTGGGGAGGGGTCCCATTAACTTGTAACTATATCTGCATTACTGGCCTTTTTATGCTGCTGTTGTAGGCAGAGGTGATTGTGGGTTTGTTTGGAGAGAGAATCTTGTGCTGACAAGTAACTGACTGTGCTCTGTTTTAAATGAAGGAAATCAGCAGGACGGAGTGTAATTAAATCTCATATAATACATGGGTTAGGGATATAGTATATATGGCTCCCACTCTCTGTATGGGTTATAGGCTGCATGCTCCCAATTACAGGGAGATGAGACAAAACTTGGTTAAAAAGCTAAAGTAATCAATGGTTCAGGAGTCATTAGTGAAGTGCCATTGCCCTGCATTATCCAGGTGGCGCGTTTTTACATCCCCAGTACCCTATGCAGAGCACAGGGAGAGGGAGAATTTGGGGTTATTATCCCTCTCTCTGTGCTCTGTATAGGGTACTGGGCAAGTGTAAAAGGTGCCACCTGGCTAATGCAGGGCAATGGCACGTTATAGGTGTGTGGGTGTATAGCACCCCCTCCCCAACTAATTACTAGTGTAGGTTATGTGTTACATGTGTGATTCTCACTGTGAGTTATAGATGTGCTTGCATTAACCCTTACCAATACCAGTGTAGGTTATGTGTTACATGTGTGATTCTCACTGTGAGTTATAGATGTGCTTGCATTAACCCTTACCAATACCAGTGTAGGTTATGTGTTACATGTGCGATTCTCACTGTGAGTTATAGATGTGCTTCAATTAACCCTTACCAATACCAGTGTAGGTTATGTGTTACATGTGTGATTCTCACTGTGAGTTATAGATGTGCTTGCATTAACCCTTACCAATACCAGTGTAGGTTATGTGTTGCATGTGTGATTCTCACTGTGAGTTATGGATGTGCTTGCATTAACCCTTACCAATACCAGTGTAAGTTATGTGTTACATGGGTGATTCTCACTGTGAGTTATAGATGTGCTTACATTAACCCTTACCAATACCAGTGTAGGTTATGTGTTACATGTGTGATTCTCACTGTGAGTTATAGATGTGCTTGCATTAACCCTTACCAATACCAGTGTAAGTTATGTGTTACATGTGTGATTCTCACTGTGAGTTATAGATGTGCTTACATTAACCCTTACCAATACCAGTGTAGGTTATGTGTTACATGTGTGACTCTCACTGTGAGTTATAGATGTGCTTACATTAACCCTTACCAATACCAGTGTAGGTTATGTGTTACATGTGTGATTCTCACTGTGAGTTATAGATGTGCTTGCATTAACCCTTACCAATACCAGTGTAGGTTATGTGTTCCATGTGTGATTCTCCTTCTCACTGTGAGTTATAGATGTGCTTGCATTAACCCTTACCAATACCAGTGTAGGTTATGTGTTCCATGTGTGATTCTCACTGTGAGTTATTGATGTGCTTGCATTAACCCTTACCAATACCAGTGTAGGTTATGTGTTACATGTGTGATTCTCACTGTGAGTTATAGATGTGCTTACATTAACCCTTACCAATACCAGTGTAGGTTATGTGTTACATGTGCGATTCTCACTGTGAGTTATAGATGTGCTTCAATTAACCCTTACCAATACCAGTGTAGGTTATGTGTTACATGTGCGATTCTCACTGTGAGTTATAGATGTGCTTGCATTAACCCTTACCAATACCAGTGTAGGTTATGTGTTACATGTGTGATTCTCACTGTGAGTTATGGATGTGCTTGCATTAACCCTTACCAATACCAGTGTAGGTTATGTGTTACATGTGTGATTCTCACTGTGAGTTATAGATGTGCTTACATTAACCCTTACCAATACCAGTGTAGGTTATGTGTTACATGTGTGATTCTCACTGTGAGTTATAGATGTGCTTGCATTAACCCTTACCAATACCAGTGTAGGTTATGTGTTACATGTGTGATTCTCACTGTGAGTTATAGATGTGCTTGCATTAACCCTTACCAATACCAGTGTAGGTTATGTGTTACATGTGTGATTCTCACTGTGAGTTATAGATGTGCTTGCATTAACCCTTACCAATACCAGTGTAGGTTATGTGTTACATGTGTGATTCTCCTTCTCACTGTGAGTTATAGATGTGCTTACATTAACCCTTACCAATACCAGTGTAGGTTATGTGTTACATGTGTGATTCTCCTTCTCACTGTGAGTTATAGATGTGCTTACATTAACCCTTACCAATACCAGTGTAGGTTATGTGCTTGAAAAAGGGACAGGACTCAGGAGCCTTGAAACGTTGCTTACCTTAAGAAAAAGGTACAGTTACTTACTCTGAGTGCTACCTGTGTGTCTTTTTTTAAGTATACTCTGAGACCCAGTGAAGGGGGGTCTTTCAGGTGCTGCATCAGGACTTTCCATATTTGTAAATTAATGACTTTTGGAACTGTGCTGCGCTGATCCCTTTTTGTCTACACACATGTGTGATTCTCCTCCTCACTGTGAGTTATAGATGTGCTTGCATTAACCCTTACCAGAGTAGTTTGTGTGTTCCCATTCCTACTGAGTATCATGTGGAGTGTGTATTTGAGTGCACAAACCCTTCCCAGTGTAGCTTATGGGGTGTGTGTATGGGTAATGAGTGGGGTGAATATTTCTGCACAAATCCTTCCTATTGTGGGTTATGTGTGTGTGCTGTTCTTTTTGCAGTACTAGTTATATGTGGTAGTTGTATCCCAGTACTAGTTATAGCTGTTAGTTGTAGCCCAGTGCCAGTTGTATCCCCGTGCTAGTTTTTTCTGCTAGTTGCATCCCTGTGCTAGTTGCATCTGCTAGTTGCATCCCTGTGTTAGTTTTATCTGCTAGTTGCATCCCAGTGTTAGTTTTATCTGCTAGTTGCATCCCTGTGCAAGTTGCATCCCTGTGCAAGTTGAATCCCTGTGCAAGTTGAATCCCTGTGCAAGTTGCATCCCTGTGCAAGTTGCATCCCTGTGCAAGTTGCATCCCTGTGCAAGTTGCATCCCTGTGCAAGTTGCATCCCTGTGCAAGTTGCATCCCCGTGCCAGTTTTATCTGCTAGTTGCATCCCTGTGCAAGTTGCATCCCTGTGCAAGTTGCATCCCCGTGCCAGTTTTATCTGCTAGTTGCATCCCAGTGTTAGCTTTATCTGCTAGTTGCATCCATGTGCTAGTTGCACCCCAGTGTTAGCTTTATCTGCTAGTTGCACCCCAGTGTTAGCTTTATCTGCTAGTTGCACCCCAGTGTTAGCTTTATCTGCTAGTTGCATCCCAGTGTTAGCTTTATCTGCTAGTTGCATCCCTGTGCTAGTTGCATCCCAGCACTTGTTGTATCTGCTAGTTGCATCCCAGTGCTAGTTTCATCTGCTAGTTGCATCCCAGTGCTAGTTTTATCTGCTAGTTGCATACCAGCGCTTGCTGTATCTGCTAGTTGCATACCAGCGCTTGCTGTATCTGCTAGTTGCATCCCAGCGCTTGCTGTATCTGCTAGTTGCATCCCAGCGCTTGTTGTATCTGCTAGTTGCATCCCAGCGCTTGTTGTATCTGCTAGTTGCATCCCAGTGCTAGTTTTATCTGCTAGTTGCATCCCAGTGCTAGTTTAATCTGCTAGTTGCATCCCAGTGCTAGTTTTATCTGCTAGTTGCATCCCAGTGCTAGTTTTATCTGCTAGTTGCATCCCAGTGCTAGTTTCATCTGCTAGTTGCATCCCAGTGCTAGTTTCATCTGCTAGTTGCTTCCCAGTGCTAGTTTTATCTGCTAGTTGCTTCCCAGTGCTAGTTTTATCTGCTAGTTGCTTCCCAGTGCTAGTTTCATCTGCTAGTTGCATCCCAGTGCTAGTTTCATCTGCTAGTTGCTTCCGAGTGCTAGTTTTATCTGCTAGTTGCTTCCCAGTGCTAGTTTTATCTGCTAGTTGCTTCCCAGTGCTAGTTTTATCTGCTAGTTGCTTCCCAGTGCTAGTTTTATCTGCTAGTTGCTTCCCAGTGCTAGTTTTATCTGCTAGCTGCATCCCAGTGCTAGTTGTATTGCAGTGCTAGTTTCATCTGATAGTTGCTTCCCAGTGCTAGTTTTATCTGCTAGTTGCTTCCCAGTGCTAGTTTTATCTGCTAGTTGCTTCCCAGTGCTAGTTTTATCTGCTAGTTGCTTCCCAGTGCTAGTTTTATCTGCTAGTTGCTTCCCAGTGCTAGTTTTATCTGCTAGCTGCATCCCAGTGCTAGTTGTATTGCAGTGCTAGTTTCATCTGATAGTTGCTTCCCAGTGCTAGTTTTATCTGCTAGTTGCTTCCCAGTGCTAGTTTTATCTGCTAGTTGCTTCCCAGTGCTAGTTTTATCTGCTAGTTGCTTCCCAGTGCTAGTTTCATCTGCTAGTTGCATCCCAGTGCTAGTTTCATCTGATAGTTGCTTCCCAGTGCTAGTTTCATCTGATAGTTGCTTCCCAGTGCTAGTTTCATCTGATAGTTGCTTCCCAGTGCTAGTTTTATCTGATAGTTGCTTCCCAGTGCTAGTTTTATCTGATAGTTGCTTCCCAGTGCTAGTTTTATCTGATAGTTGCTTCCCAGTGCTAGTTTTATCTGATAGTTGCTTCCCAGTGCTAGTTTTATCTGATAGTTGCTTCCCAGTGCTAGTTTTATCTGCTAGTTGATTCCCAGTGCTAGTTTTATCTGCTAGCTGCATCCCAGTGCTAGTTTTATCTGCTAGCTGCATCCCAGTGCTAGTTGTATTGCAGTGCTAGTTGATCCTACTGACTTTGGATCGGGGACTGTTTTTATGCCATCCCATTTCTAAGTATGGGTTGATGGTTTGTGATATTCCTTTATAGTATGGTTATGTGACATTTACTATCTGGTGGGGGTGGCTACAAGTACCCCAAATAAATGTGCAATTACCCTTGTTTTATATACATATCGTTTTATATACATATCCTCTGGTGTAGCAGGTCAAGAACAATTTTTTTAATGGGGCAAAATTAGTATTTAAAGAAGAAAAGCAGTAATATGACATAAGGTATTATAAATCCTTTACCAGTAACACTCCCCAGCCTTGATTATATAGTATGAAAGCTTTATGACAACCTTGTATAGGGCTCTTCGTTATTTAAAACCAACTCCCCCCCCCCCGGTATATCCTGAGAGGTGATGAGGACTCCTGATCTCAGAAGAGCTAGCCACACATCATGCTCTGACATAGAGAGTCAAACGTTTTAGAGTTGGATTAAAAGGTGAAGGTCCGTTGTCTCCGTCTTCTCAAAATCTTTGTTATTGGGCTATTTGATTTACCTTTTTTCCATCCTTGTATCTCTGTCTGATCATGTTCATTGGTTAAGTTGTCCGTCCTATATATTGCTGTACTATCATTATAATTTCCCTCTTTCTCTTATATTCATATATATTTAATGACACACAGAAACAAAAAGCCCATCTTGTATTATATGTTTAGCTAAATCCTAGGCTTATTTTATCATTTAGTTAGCTCAGTTTATATCCAAGCTATCCTTGATTTCTAATTCTGTCCAATACCATTGGAAGAATATTCCACATTTTAACTACTGTTTATACACAATTGTGCTTTTGCAAATTGCTCCCCCTTCTGCCCAATTTATATTCTTGAATCTCCACCATATATTTAATAGAAACCATAACCCTACAAAAGTATTTTTTCATTATATGTCAGATCTTATTTTACCACCCTCTTTATTAACAAAGAAATAACATTAAATTCTGTACATTCCATGTTGTCATTTTCTTTTCTTCTGAATAAGAAAACATTTTTGATATTGGAGAAGTTCTTTCTTCTTCCATTTATTTATTTTTATTATTATTTTTTGGGGGGAATGGTTTGCCTTCACCCAAATTTGAAGGTCTCAAAAATAAACAATACTCCATGTTGGGTGTATAGCATTCATTTTGACTTGCTCTTGATATGGTTAGAGAAGTTCCCTGGTGTCCAATGAAACCCCTGAATTGCAGGAAGTAAAATCTTTAGACATGTTTAGGCAGAAATCCCAGTTTGTTATGTTATAAAAGGTTCTGCAAGTTGGTCAACCGTTTATTTTCTGTGTCCAGCTGGAATATAAAGGCAACATTGAACATGTAGAAACAGAAGCTCTCTTCCTTCCTCTGACCTTCCCTACCCCCATCCTGCATATACACGTTAATCCAGAATTGGCCAGCATCTCCTATAGCCTATAATGGTCTCCTGGTTAGTGAGCAGTTGTTTCTGTCATTTCAGTATGATGAGACTAGTCTGTTGAGAAAGCAAACCGCAAATACTGCCAGGAAACGTTTATGTAATTTATCATGTTGGCTCTTAAACTTGCTCTTTAATAGAGAGACTGTCATTTTTGTCTTAATTGGAACAGTCAAAATTAAACTAGAGCCTGTAATTTTAAACTTTCCAATTTTCTTCTATTATGCAATTTGCTTTGTTCTCATAATATAATTTGTTGAAAAGCATACCTAGGTAGGCTCCGGAGCGGCAATGTATTACTGGGAGCTAACTGCTGATTGGTGGCAGCACATATATGCCTTATTGTGTTCAGCTAGATCCCATTAGTGCATTGCTGTTTTTTCAACAAAGGATACCAAGAGAATAAAGCAAATTTGATAATATAAGTACATTGGAAACTTGATTCAAATTGTATGCGCCGCTTTAATATTTGCATTTTAGACCCTATACTGCCATCCTTGATTCCCCTTGGAAATATATTAATGTATCCATGTTTAGAAGTATATCGCCGACATCCGTAAGCCCCAAGCATGTACATACCTGTATATATTTCCCAGTACAGTTTTTTTTTTTTGTTCAGCTGTGCAGGTTAAAGAAAAAAAAAATTGCAAACTGGTAAGAGTTTATTGCAATATTTTTTTTTTTATCATTTGATATCCCCCATCTTATGAAAATCTCTATAGATTAAAATGTGAAAGCACAGGTAGGTAGATTTGATAGGGCAGAAAACACATAGCGCTCCATTTACCCAGCAGCTTAAGATCGCTGCTTCTTAACCTGTCTGCTACCTTTTAGAAATAATCTCTATCCAATCAGGATGATAGACAGCCCCCAATAGGGGCCTATTGGCCGTCCGCATGCAGAGGGCAGCATCAGGGCAGGATCATGACATTGTGATGCCTGGGTATGAGAATACAATGACACCCCCCCCAGCAGTAGTAACATTATTGATTAACATATCAGCCTACTTGCCTGGCCACTGACCTTACTAAGCCTGCCTACCTGCATGCAACCAATGCTTATGCACAATAGCCACATAAGTGGGAAGGAAGTTAGGGGGCTTATTCTGTGTCTTTGTGCATAATAAGTTTATGCTTCTGGGAGCCTGAAAATTCCTGCATGGAGATAAAAGACAGGAGTGGTCTGGGTCTCACAGTGACTGACTCAGTCAATGAAGCGCTGCCTCTTGTCAAGTGTTGCCTGGGTCCCTTGGACCCACTTGGTCCCATAGTTGAGCCGGCCCTGGGTGGCATTGCACAAGTATTGATGGCGCTATGCTTGTGGAATGCTAAATGTGGATAGTGGATGCTGTCCGCAGGACGTGCAAATCATGTCTGTCCGACCAATAGTAAATGGAGCCTATAGAACAAAGCTTTGTAAGCAGTTGCATCAAATATATGGGTTCTGTCGATATATAGTGTACGTTCCAGGTTGTGTGTGCCAATCCCAAACTGGCAAACACCTTGGATTAGTGAGGAAAAGGTACAAGAGAAGACAATAAAAGTAGAGCTTGGCAGCAGTAGAGGTGGAGCAGCATACCGGAGGGGAAAGGGAGGGGCAGATATTTAGGGAAGTGATTAAAGGAGGATAGAAAATATAAAATTATTTATAATGCAGATTTTACATTAAAGAGATTTGAAACCCCAATTTTTTTCTTTCATTAGTCAGAGCATATGATTTTTAAAACAATTCTGATTTACTTATTTTGCCTAATTTGCTTTGTTCTCATGCTATCCTTTAAGAAAAGCTTATCAATTTATCTGCCAAATTCCCAATAGACTTTAATGGTAAATTTAGTAGAAAACCTGTTCAACTTTAAGTGTTGTTTTGTAATTGTTTTGGTCACTTTGGTAGCACTCCCACAATATGTGTGTTAAGATTAAACAGTTCTTTTGTGGTGTGCTTAACCAAAAAAAACCCTTTGTTGTATCTCTTAAATAGGGAGCTGACCAAATCCCTCCCCTTTGGTTACTGCACGCCACCCAGCCCAGGTGTGTTCCAGATAAATATACTTAATAAGCTAGAAAGCTTCACACTGTGTAGACATGACTTGCTGCAGTGTGGAAACTGGTTAGTGTTAGGACCAGTCTATATGGGACACCTTGTAAGTGGTGACTGGCTTAGCAGAATATGATCATATTGTGTGACTAAGATCCCATTTCATTTAAAGGCATTTTTTACAGCAAAATTTTTTTTTGCAGCATAAATATAAGTCAATATTATTGCGAGATGTTAGTATATTTAGCAGATAGAAGTATATTTGATTTTGCAGCTCAAATATAAACCAATATTATTGTGAGATGTTTATCCCAATCTTATTAGAAGCTATGTAAGTATATTTGGCAGACAGAAGCATATACAAATATGCCATGAAAGAGTGGACTTAAGTGGTTGGATGTGCACCAATACTTTTTGTTGTTTTGTAACTTTAAGAGTATTAATGCTAGAATCACATGGTATAATAAATCAGGACCTGACATTTGTGCATTAGGGCCCCTTTAAAGGGATATGAAACCCAAAATATTGATTTAGTGATTCAGACAGAGCATACATATCTAAAAAAAGTTTCCAATTGACTTCTATTATCAAATTTGCTTAGATTCCATGATATTCTGTGTTTGAAGAAATACCTAGGTAGGTATCTGGAGCACTAAATGGCAGGAACTAGTTCTGCTATCTAGTGCTTGCAAATGGATAACTCTTGCAAAACTACTGCCATATAGTGGTCCTAAGCATTTGTCCCTGCATTTCAACAAAAGATATCAAGCGAAAAATTGATAATTGAAGTAAAAAGTTGCTTACAATCCCATGCTCTATCTGAATTATGAAATAACATTTTGGGTTTCATATCCCTTTTAGTTTACAAGTAGTTGCTGATAAAGCATTTGTGCATACCATTGTTGTGGGAATGAATGGTTTCATGAATAACTAAAAGTGGGAGGGGCACTGTGGGACAAAGTTACAGCAGCAAGTCCATCTCCGATCACCATGGGAATTATCAGAAATACAGGAAGTTTCAGTACGACTTCTCAGCCATAAATGCATGTAATGCTTCTGCAAATCCAGATCTGGTGTGTTGCACATTCACACGAAATCCAGTGCTGATGATAGCCAAACGCTGATGCCATATACAAAATTATGCCCATGCCTAGTATTTATCATCTGCAATGGGGGTTAAACACATAAGTAAAGTCCCTCTTGGGAACGGCAAGCATTGCAGCACCTGAGCAGAAAGGAGACTGCGTGAGTCGATCAGGAACGGCACTTGCACAAAGCCACTAATCACTAGTAGCTTCTTGCTTGTGACTTTACCTGTGCATTTAATTCTTTTGTAAGGGTTATATTAGAATTAGTAATATGAAAATCACTTGCTCTAACAAATTCTAACCTCTAATATTTCAGTTTATTTTAATACAAAGGATTAAGAAAAAAAAAAGGCCATTGTGTAACAGAAATAAATACTATAAATACATTTGTCAGAAATAAGAGTGGTTAATGAAAGAATGCAAAAATAAAATGTTCGTTCAAGTTGTTCTAAAACATTATTTTAAAGGCAATGCTTCAAATTTACAGTATTATGTAAGATTCAGTGTTCTTCTTAACCAATTCTGAACTCATTAAAATTATTATATTTTAATCATTTTTTGTGCTGCTGCTGCTGACTTGTAGCAATAGCTACTTTAACTTATAAAACAAAACTAATATTTTTTAATAAACAATTTACTTTATATACAGTATACATATTTTTATCATCCATGCACATGTTTATTAATTAACCCTGAGAGGTGCAATGTTTGGAAAATATAGGATCAATTAATAGATTTGTTGTGTTTTTTTCTTTTGTTCGCAGTTAACCCTTGCTGCTATTTTCCATGCCAGCACAAAGGTGTGTGCGTGAGGTATGAAGCAGACCGCTATGAATGTGACTGCACGCGTACAGGGTACTATGGAACCAACTGCACTATACGTGAGTCCTTTTTGCAAGTTTAACACCTCTATCTGTAATAAAATGCAGTGTTGTGGTTATTACTACTGAATCTTCAATACAATAAATCATATATTAAAGGGACATAAGTACGCAGAAACAAAATGCTTTAATTGTTATAGCATTTTATTATTGCTTGTATAGAACTTGCAAAGTTGTTAAACACGTAGTTAACATTAGCTCCGGCTCAGAATGCACTGCTGGGAGCTAGTTGAACACATTGGGTAGGCCAATGACAAAAGGCATATATGTGCAGCCACCAATCACCAGCTAGCTCCCATTATTGGCTGAGCCTACCTAAGTATGCTTTTCAACAAATAATACAAAGAGAACAAAGTACATTTTGATAATAAGTCAATTGAAAAATCTCTCTGATACATGAAGTTTAATTTTGTCACTCATGTCCCTTTAAATGTTTATGCATTGTATTAAAATTTTTTTATTTTGAAGGCCATCTCTAAACCATGCTGTCATATTTCAGCTCCTTTTCATATAAAACAACTAACGCACTGTACAATATACATTACATAATTTCACCTTTAACTTCTCAAGGTGTACACCAGAAACTTTATCTATCTGCTTGTGCTGACAGCATTGGATGGGATGTTAAATTCCAGCACTAGAATCATAATCCACCACTGCCAAACAGAAATGGCTTCTGTTTTCATGTCACGCGCTAGTTGTCAATTTAACTTCCATACCCATAGTGTCTTGGTTTGCTAGAACAATGTTTCCCACCCCTAGCCCTTGGGAGCCCTAACAGACCAGATTTTCATGATAGTGGGCAGGGCAATGGGTTAGTCAGGCTGGATTATGGGCGTGTCTGGTCTGGCTATGGGTGGGGCTAAGTGATAAACTGCAAATGACTGTTGCATAGAATTAGGGACTGCCCGTCTCAAATGGGGACAGATGGGTGGTCTGTGTGTGTGTGGTTTTGTGCTTTCATTATTTTTGGCTGTTTTAATATTAACAAATATTTGCTGCATCCGGATTCAGTAAAATGAGATTTTAAATACATTTTTGAAAACAGAAAATATAAATATCTGATCCCTGTACAATGCCTTGGGTTAATAAATCTGGTACAAATTTGTGATACTTTGATTTCCATTGTTCCTCTTCTAAGAGTTTGAGGTCAATAATATTTCTATATTGGGGTACATAAGAAACAGATGTATATCTGCGGGGTACACTGACCCGCTACACTATACTCCAGCAGGCAGAATTCATAAAGACTCTATTGCACTGTGAAATATTTCATCTTGCGCTTGTGTCATGAACTTCCAAAGCTGGCCAAGCGCTGTTTTGTTTATATTTTTCTTTATATTCCTCTTTTAAAGAGACCTGAAACCCAAACATTTTCGTCATGAGTCAGAACATATCTTTTTAAACCACTTTCTAATTTACTTCTATTAGTAAACTTACTTTGTTCTTTTGGTCTCTTTTGTTGAAAAAACAGGGAGGTTTGCTTGGAACACTATATGGCAGCAGTTTTGCCAGAATTCTATCCATTTGCTAGAGCACTAGATGGCAGCCCTACTTCCTACCTAGGTATCTCTTCAACAAAGTACCCCATGGGAGCTAAGCACATTTGGATAATAGAAGTAAACTAGAATCTTTTTTTTTAAAAGGCTATGCTGAACTGGACTGAACCCCCCTCCCTTTTCTGTATGGTTTTGATGGCATTTTTGTAATGCTGGTAATAGGGCCACCCTTAGCGTTTGCGGGGCCCCAGGCAAGACAAACTTGTGGAGCCTTTCAGCTCAGCGCCCTTATTCCCCTACCCCTGTATGCTTTGCCCCTCTATGGTTCACCATTGTGTTAGCATTCAGTGTGTCTTATATAAAGAATAACCCTATACTTTACACCTCCTGATACCATAAACTAAATACAGGATGCTCATTGCACCTACTCATAACCTCACCCCTGACAATGCTGGGCCCCCCAAAGCATGAGGCCGTGGGCAGGTTCCCCTCTCGCCTTACTGGTATCCATCACAGTGGAACTCGTACTATGCAACAGGAAATGGGTGGTCTTGCGATAGATGATTATAATGGAGCTTAGCTTGCAGCTGTGATTAGTGGGTGGGGGCAAGTCACTTTGTGCAAAGTTGTGATGGTTTTTTTTTTCTTGGAGATATTAGTTTCTCAATAGGATATGACTGAATGCTAATCATAGAGCTAAATGCATTGGAGAGTATTGGGACACACCCATCCATTTAATAATTATAATATAAGAAAATGATTTTTCATATATACATCTTAGTATGGGTATTTGAATTGATGACGTTATTGGACTTTTAAATAGTTTAGTTATAACGCGAAACAAAAAAAGAGAAATGGATTAACTTCTTCAGTGCCAGAAGTTTAAGTTGTGTTTTTTTTTTTTTTTCTGCTGGTGGAGGAAAGAGAGTTTTTCATAATTTTGACTTCATTCTTGAGTGCTCATTAATGTGAATATTGGAAACTATAGGGTCTTTTTTTTGTTAGCACTATGGGACATAGAGTGATTACCAACCTTGCAATAGTCACCAGTAGTGATGGGCAAATGTGTTTATATTCGAATGTTAGAACAAATATTATTGTAGAAATTCCATTTACATAATAGCATGTTGATAAGAACGAATATTCTTAAAAATTCTATTATCGAATGTTTTTTACAGTTTTCGAATGTGACATTCGAATATTACATTTATAAAACACAGTATTAGACTAGAAATACTATTTCAAATTTGAATGTGACATTGGAATTCGAATGTAGCATTCGAATAGTACATATATTAAACACAGTTGTAAACTAGAAATAATATTTTGAATTTGAATATTACATTTTGAAATTGAATGAATACATAGCTAAACATTCTATTATTCGAAAGAATATTTTCAAATTTTATCGAAAACAAAAATTCAAAAATAGAATGTTATATAAACATTCGATTTGAACAAATGTATCAAAATTCGTTTTAAATTTCTAATTTTTAGAAACATTCACCCATCCCTAGTCACCAGTTTGTTACAGAAAGGGTTTACCAATCGTTTTGTTTATTATGAACAAAAATAGTAACGGTGTCTTTATAAAGAAAAAATAATTAAAAAAACAGTTACAATTTTAAAATAAAAAGGAGAAAATGTTACAAAACCTTTACCTGTATAGTATCTATCCCAAGGGAAATTGGAAGAAAAATGGTCAAACCCATGTGAAAGATATATTTATTGATGAATTTAGCAAAATAATATTATTTTTTCCTGAGGTCAGGTTCCAGAGTCTGGACAAGAAAGGTAAGCAACTCCTTTTTTATGGCAGACCATAAACCATATCCCAGGCCCTGGCTGAAATTATAGGATACCTTATAATTGTATTTAGGTAAATCCAGTACCCATATACTTATCAATTGCATTTTGACAGCATGAGGATTATTTTGATACCAAACATGACATGTCTCTAATATCTGGTCACCCAGTAACATAAAAATAAAAATAATCAAAACATATCTTGAGATATCAAAGAGTGTCAACTCTAATTGTGTCTTAATAGGTGACACTGTCTTCTGTCACTCTGTGTTGACAGCTTCACCCATAAGGATCATTGTAATGGGAAGACTGAATTGCCCCCCTGGTTGAACCAGATGAAGGTTGTAAAAATCAATGGTCCCACATGTTTTAGATAAAATCCTGGTTTGTGTTAAAAAGCTGTAAATGGCAAACATGGAAATAAAGAACACACAGAGAAAGGAATTAACCCATGACATCCTGAAATCATGAGGTTTTCATGACCCACGAATTCAGCTTTCTGATAACTTATTTTAACTATATTTTTTGTATTTGGATTACATGTGATAGAATAAATATTTTTTTTTCCATATTATACAATAACCTGTTTTTCAGGCCAATGCCAACCTGGCAGTTTTAAAGAAATAATTGCATGCCAAGCTATAAATAGTGTAAGTTTCAATACTTGCACTTATTTTCATTCAGCTGTCCAATCATACTAGAAGTATAGAAGCTTACACTGTGCATGGGATTTGTGGGGAGCTGTTCACACGCTATTACCACACCCCTAGTCCTCCCCCAAGGAACCTTGTGATAAAGAGTATGTGCGTTAGGGGTCAATTCATTCATGGGTGTGAGAATAGTAAAAGCTTAAAAAAATAAACTTTTTATTTATTTTTCATTACAGCCACAAGTCTGATTGTCTATCCCAAGTTGCAGGGAGAGGTGATCCGTTTTCTGCAACATGTTAATTTTACACGCTAGGACTTGAAAGCCATATTTGGCACTTTGAGGGTTAATCACAGCATGTTTTTGAAGTCCTCCTACAGTATAAGCTTATTTAGTGTTTTGTGTGTGGGATAAGATTTATTTTAAGACCTAAGTGTCAATTAAAATGACAAGTTGTCTGTTTGGCTTCTGTAGTACAGGATATTATGAGAGTAGCCAGTAGAAATGCTGTGTTTGTCTGTTACAGTAATACATTGTGATTTGCTATAATTGAGCTGCTATGCAACAAAACATTTAGGGACTGCAGATTTATCATAATAGCTGTTTAAGCAAACTGATCTTTTAAAAGATAATTCCAATAGAGCAACCCCTGCAAGGGTCGGCGAGAAAAACCACAGAACCGGTTAAAGGACCAGTCAACACATTAGATTTGCATAATCAACAAATGCAAGATAACAAGACAATGCAATAGCACTTAGTCTGAACTTTATATGAGTAGTAGATTTTTTTTATAACAAATTTCAAAGTTATGTATATTTCCACTCCCCTTGTACCACGTGATAGCAATCAGCCAATCACAAATGCATATACGTATAGTCAGTGAATTCTTGCACATGCTCAGTAGGATCTGGTGACTCAAAAATTGTAAATATAAAAGACTGTGCAAATATTTTTTAATGGAAGTAAATTGGAAAGTTGTTTAAAATTACATGCTGTATCTGAATCATGAAAGTTTAATTTAACCTGAGTGTCCCTTTAAGTGTAGATAGTCAGAAACCCGTCACCAGTGCTGCAGGGAAGTTGCAGTATAGATGCCATAAAGTCTAGTTTCTACTTCAGGGTACCCGTCAGCTCAGCACAAACCTAGAGATGATCCCTAGTACTGACAAAAACTCTCACAGCTTCTTCCCCTGTCTCTCTTCACACATAGCTCAGCACAGTTTTACCCAGAGTAATAGTTTTCTGTTTTTCTGTCTCTCTGGGATGCAAGAGCCCAAGATAATAGTTTGTGACCCCCTAACTAATATATAGAAAACTATACAAAGTGCTTTATGAGCACATATGCTCCATCTGATATGTTTGCATGTGCATTTTGCTTTAACCCTTTCGTGTCAGGGCCAAAGTGCCTACATCGGAACAACTGTTCCGATGTAGACAAATTGAAACCACGCGATCATGCACACGATCGCAAGATTTCAATTATTGGATCGCATCTGGGGGGCGTCCCTACAACCCTAGGAACGCCCCCAAGACCGCGATCAAATCCTGACAGCACAGAAGGCTTCAGGACAGCCGTTAGCTATGACGTTCTATTCCGTCATAACGGCTTTAAAGCCCAGTATAATTATGATGGAATAGAACGGCATAACGGCTTTAAAAGGTTAAAGGGACAATAAACATACAAACTACATAGTGCAGAATTATATAACGTTAGCTTAGCGCCAAGTTTATAAAACAAAATATTGCAGAGATATTATATTTAAAAATGCAAGTTTACTGAGCGGGTCTAAACGTGCCATTAAACTGAATGTAGCTCGCTCCTGCTCTGGTCTGGTAGCAGGAGTGGCGGTCAGTAAAATTGCATTTTTAAATATCTCTGCAATATTTTGTTTTATAAACTTGTCGCTAAGCTAATGTTACATAATTCTGCACTATGTAGTTTGTAGGTTTCCTGTACCTTTTCAGGTTGTTCTAGTTGCCAAAATCTGAATTGAATTTGCAGAAACACTTGCTCAATAAAGCTTGTTGAAAATCTGTCTCTCTGTGTGTTTGAACACTAAGGTTGATTTAAATTGTTTGTTACATAAGGGGGTTGCAAAGTTTTAAACTTTATATTTAAAGGGACACTGAACCCAAATTTTTTCTATTGTGATTCAGATAGAGCATGCAATTTTAAGCAACTTTTTAATTTACTCCTATTATCAAATTCTTTTCATTCTCTTGGTATCTTTATTTGAAATGCAAGAATGTAAGTTTAGATGCCGGCACATTTTTGGTGAACACACTGTGTTGTTCTTGCTGATTGGTGGATAAATTCACCTACCAATAAACAAGTGCTTTCCATGGGTCTGAACCAAAAAATAGCTTAGATGCCTTCTTTTTCAAGTAAAGAAAGCAAGAGAACGAAGAAAAATTGATAATAGGAGTAAATTAGAAAGTTGTTTAAAATTACTTGCTCTATCAGAATAAGGAAAGAAAAAATTTGGGTTCAGTGTCCCTTTAACTATTTTTTTTAAACTTGTTTTTACTGTGTTTTTTTGTTTTTCTATTCAACTGGTTCCTGTTTTTTGTTTTTTCTCTCTCTCCTACCTTCTTCATTGTGTGTAATTAAAGGGATATTAAACCAATTTTTTCTTTCATGATTCAGATAGAGCAGCAATTTAAGGCAACTTTCAAATTTACTCCTATTATCAATATTTCTTCGTTCTCTTGGTATCTTTATTGGAAAAGCAGGAATGGAAGCTTTTGAGCCGGCCCATTTTTTGTTAAGCACCTGGGTTGCGCTTGCTGATCGGTGGCTAAATGTATGCATGTGTGAGAATCTTATTCAGTGTACAGTTTGCCATATGTTTGCATTACTGGAGCAGTCACTACAGGGATCATATCTCTGTGGCAAGTGCGAGCATATTGTCTCTCTAGAAACTCGTATTGGAGTAGTGGAGGAACGAATTACAATACTGCGTTATATTTAAACACTTGAAAGGGAAATGGATACGACTGAACAGGCTGTTCATGGTTCTAGCAGTGGGGACATGCGTAAAATATAGACCAATGAATATGGTGATAGATAAATATAGATACAAATTCTATTTTGTAGCGATAAATGTCTTTTAACACACTTGCATTAATGTATACTTGTGTGTGGCTTTCGTCTTCCGTAGTTATTTTGTAGCAATTTGTGGTGTTTAGCAAACTCCCAAAATGTGTGGATATTCACACTTTAATTAATTAATTAATAAATTATGCGTCTTCAGCCTTACGGCCAGAATAGTACTTTATTTTATGTTATTCCAGTCGTCTTTATCCTGTCCTTGTTCACAGTGCACTGTAAATGTGATGATGTTTGTCGCTATGGGTGGACCTCCGGTATCCCCGGTGAGTTTGGTCTCTTTGTACCTCTGTTTACGGGTGTTTGTTGCTCCACCTTCTTCCTTCTTTTGCGTCTTTGCTATTTGTTCTGGTATCAGTTTTGCTCCAAGGTGCTTCTTTAGTCTTTATGCGAGCCGGTGGAGTTTTTCGTGTGTGACCTCCGTTTACCGGGTCTTTGCCTCCTCTGTGTAGTTTGTAATCCTTGAATGTGGTTGTCGGGTTCTACGCGTTTCAGCTTACAGCCTTTCTCAAGATACCTGATGTGATTGATTTCCTACCGTTTTAAAGCCATATTCATTTACGCCCTCTTTCTCTTAATACACTCCATGCTACTAATATATAAATGTAATTCTCTTAATACCTTGTTCCTTTTTAATATTATTACTTTGATCTTTATTATATTTAGTTGCAATTAGTAATAGATGTGGTGTTGTTTAATAGTATGCTTTAGCCACAGGAGTAGATATCACTCAAAATATTTTTGAAATACTTTGATATTAGCCTAATCTATTTAACATTCTAGGGACTTAAACTAGTTTCTACTCCAAATGATGATTGTGTTAACCGGTTATATGCTTTTGAACCATATATTTGGTGATATTTAAACGTGTTGGTATATCATTTATATTTAAAGTGGATACATTTAGGGGACAATATTAACATTATAATGTAAATCAGGGTTATTAGGATGTTAAATATAAATTATCATATCCGATTTGTATAGGAATATCGTATACGGGTTCCACGTGTACAAATCTATTGTCTATATAACTTAAATGTGGAAGGTCTACCTTACAAATTTTATTATAATTATGAATAGGAGACTCCATTCAATTTCTCAAACTCGTATAGGGAGTTTTAGCTTGCGGTGTACTTAAAGGGTATACTAGGGTATGGGAAAGAAACTGGATCATGGGATTAATTCCCAGTAAGGTTTACTTATCGTTATCTGCCGGTTTAATTCAACCTTGAGTCTATTAAATTCTATATTGTTAAAGAGATATGTTCCGGATTTAACAGGTTATTAGATGTAATGATGAAGATAGAAACAAACGTGAAAAACTATAATAATGATATTGGAAATAGGATTCATATAAGAGCATTCTATATGCCTGTGTGTATATATCAGAAATATATTACAATTTGGTTGAATTGCAATTAAATTAGATATGTTAGATTTCACTCAAATTATAGAATTAAGGTCAAGTTCATTATTCTATGAATTAATTCTGCTTCTTGGTGGAGTAGTTGTTTTTTTTTTTTTTTTTTTTTTTTTTTTTTTTCCATATTTCTCCCTCTACCATCTGCCATTACTTTCCTAATGCCCCAATATATCATTTCTTTAGGGTTGCCTTGGTGATGTTCTTTAACCCCTTAATGACCGGACCATTTTTCAGTTTTCTTACCCTTAATGACAAAGGCTATTTTTACATTTCTGCAGTGTTTGTGTTTAGCTGTAATTTTCCTCTTACTCATTTACTGTACCCACACATATTATATACCGTTTTTCTCGCCATTAAATGGACTTTCTAAAGATACCATTTTTTTCATCACATCTTATAATTTAATATAAAAAATATATAAAATATGAGGAAAAAATGGAAAAAAACACACTTTTTCTAACTTTGACCTCCAAAATCTGTTACACATCTACAACCACCAAAAAACACCCATGCTAAAAAGTTTCTAAATTTTGTCCTGAGTTTAGAAATACCCAATGGTTACATGTTGTTTGCTTTTTTGCAAGTTATAGGGCAATAAGTACAAGTAGAACTTTTCTATTTCCAAACCATTTTTTTTCAAAATTAGCGCTAGTTACATTGGGGCACTAATATCTGTCAGGAATCCCTGAATATCCCTTCACATGTATATATATTTTTTTTTAGAAGACATCCCAAAGTATTGATTTATGCCCATTTTGGTATATTTCATGCCACCATTTCACTGCCAAATGCGAGCAAATAAAAAAAATTGTTCACTTTTTCACAAATGTTATCACAAACTTTAGGTTTCTCACTGAAATTATTTACAAACTGTTTGTGCAATTATGGCACAAATGGTTGTAAATGCTTCTCTGGGATCCCCTTTGTTCAGAAATAGCAGACATATATGGCTTTGGCGTTGCTTTTTGGTAATTAGAAGGCCGCTAAATGCAGCTGCGCACCACACGTGTATTATGCCCAGCAGTGAAGGGGTTAATTAGGGAGCTTGTAGGGAGCTTGTAGTGTTAATTTTAGCTTTAGTGTAGTGTAGTAGACAACCCAAAGTATTGATCTAGGCCCATTTTGGTATATTTCATGCCACCATTTCACCGCCAAATGCGAGCAAATAAAAAAAAAAGTGACATTTTTCACAATTTTAGGTTTCTCACTTAAATTATTTACAAACAGCTTGTGCAATTATGGCACAAATGGTTGTAAATGCTTCTCTGGGATCTCCTTTGTTCATAAATAGCAGACATATATGGCTTTGGCGTTGCTTTTTGGCAATTAGGAGGCCGCTAAATGCTGCTGCGCACCACACTTGTATTAAGCCCAGCAGTGAAGGGGTTAATTAGGTAGCTTGTAGAGAGCTTGCAGGGTTAATTTTAGCTTTAGTGTAGAGATTAGCCTCCCACCTGACACATCCCACCCCCTGATCCCTCCCAGACAGCTCTCTTCCCTCCCCCACCCCACAATTGTCCCCGCCATCTTAAGTACTGGCAGAAAGTCTGCCAGTACTAAAATAAAAGGTGTTTTTTTTTTTTTTTTTTAATTATTCAGCTGTGATGGACCCCTGCCTTAACCCCCAACCTCCCTGATCCCCCCCCAAACACCTCTCTAACCCTCCCCACCTACCTAATTGCCACCATCTTGGGTACTGGCAGCTGTCTGCCAGTACCCAGTTTTCCCCAAAAAATAAAGTGTTTTTTGCATGTTTTATTTTTATTTTTTCTGTAGTGTAGCTGCCCCAACAACCCCCCCCCCCCCACCAGATCCTGATCCTTTATTTAAAAAATTCTGCCCCCCTCCCTCTTACCAAAATTCATTGGTGGCAGTGCCAGTGATTGCTGCGCGCGCGTGCACGCAGCCCCCCGCACGCTCCCGGCATCCGGCGTGCACAATGCCGGGTAGCGATGGGCCACCCACCCTCCTCCCTGTAAGCTCCCACCCACCAACGAACGGCCGCATCGCTACCGGTGCAGAGAGGGCCACAGAGTGGCTCTCTCTGCATCGGATGCTTTCTAAAGGGTATTGCAGGATGCCTCAATATCGAGGCATCACTGCAATACCCTGAGAGCTGCTGGAAGCGATTGCGATCGCTTCCAGCACTCTCTAAGACAACTGACGTACCAGGTACGTCCATTGTCACTAACTGCAAGTTTTTGCAGGACGTACCTGGTACGTCAGTTGTCATTAAGGGGTTAAAGTGTGCATACAGCCTTGTATCATCTTTCTCTCTATACTTCTGATATGCTCCCTTATTCTGTCTTTCAATTTCCTGCTTGTTTGTCCCAAATATTGCAAATTGCACAAGCATTGCAGTAGGTATATGATGTTACTATCTGTGCATCTTATAATGTCATTTATTTTCACTTCTACATTTGTGGTTGTTGATCTCACTATTTTTGTCTTACTGCTAAATTTGCAAGATTTGCAGTCATGACAAGGGGAAAAAAACCTAATTTCTCACCTTTTTATATTCTCTTGTTTATTTTTGTTACTTGGTTTATATTCACTTGGTTTTTCAAATTTGTGGCCTTTCTGAATATTATGTCTGGTTGATACTTAAGCAGATCAAAGAAGATGCGTAATCCCAAAGCACTCGTAGAATAAAACGTTAAACTTTTATTGAGTCCAGTAAAATTGAGCATGCAAGCTCAAAGTGAACAGTGCAATATCCAAAGGTTAAAACAAATGAGCGTGGCACCAGTGGCTTACATGTTTCGGCGTGGAGTCGTAATCAAGATTGATATTTAAGTCTCTTTCCTATTATAGGGTCACTCCTAGCCCAATGCCAATGTTTCTTAATTATATTTTCTATTTGTTTGTGTTGAGTTGAGAATGTGGTTATAAATTGAATATTGAATAGATCCCTATCTTCTTTGTTTTTAGAATTTCTAGTTGTGTTTTGTAATAATTCTCCTCTATCTATTTCTCTTACTTTTTTATTTACGTCAATTATATTTTTTGGATTATATCCTTTCTCCACAAACCTATCCTGTAGAATCCTAGATTGTTTGTTTGTTTGTTTGTTTGTTTGTCATAATCTGAGATTTGTGAAAAATTTCTTCTTCTTCTAGAAAATGTAGGTATATTTATTTTCCACTTCTCGTGGTGACAGCTCTTATAGTCTATATAATTGTTTGCGTCCACCGTTTTAAAAAAATGTGGTTGTGGTTATTTTGTTATTTAATATTCTAATTTTTATGTCCTGAAAGTTTATTTTATTTTTACTGTATTCATGAGTGAATTTTAGTCCTAGATCATTATTGTTTAAATCTTCCATAAATTGTTCTAAAAGTTCCAGATCACCTTTCCAAACTATAAATACGTAATCTATAAAGCGCTTATAGAGCACAAGATTTGCACCCCAGGGTGTCGTAGTTATGAAATTCTCTTCAAAATTTCCTACGAATAAGTTTGCATAGCTGGGTGCAAATCTCGTGCCCATTGCTGTTCCTCTCTTCTGTAGATAGTAATTCCCATTAAATTTAAAGTAATTATTTCTTAGAATAAATCCCATACAATCTAGAATAAATTCCCTTTGTGGCTGCAACATTTCTATATCTCTTTGTAAAAATGTGTTTGTGGCTTCCAATTCTCTAGTATGCTCAATACTTGTGTAAAAGGAGCTTACATCACATGTCGCTAATATATAATTTTCTTGTCATTCTAATTCTTGTATTGTATTTAAGAAATGTTTTGTGTCTTTTAGATGTGAAGGTATTGTTTTGACATTTTTTAAGGAAATAGTCCACATAAAAACTAGGGATACATCTACACAAGAACTAGGAGTCGGAATACAAAATTGTAAAGATACAGTTGACAATTTTATCTAAGGAAACACTTAATGTAAGAAAACAAGAAATTGTTAAAAACCTAGAAGATTTGAATAAAGAAGTACTGGAGACAAAATGGAGAAAATTTAATAGGGACCTGAAGACTATAAGAAACAAACGGACATTGAGGAAGGTATAGATATAAACAATGGAGACAATAGACATTTATTTAGCAAAAAGTTCAAAATGGAATTGGAAACAATAAAAAATATACCTAATAAGACACAACAGACTGAACATAAGAACAACACACACAGTAAAACGAACGACCAAGAAACCTATGGAGGCAATAACAGTAGACATAATTATGCACATAGAGACAGAGAAAATTTGAGATACTATGACAATCATAGATCTGGAGAACGAGGGAAAGATAAAGAAAATGGGTATGTTAATAGGAATGAGGGAAGAAACTGGAACCCACGTAGGAGTATGAATGGAGGAAGCTGGAATAATAGAAATAGGGACAGTCCAGATAGGAATTTGAGAAATTGGTATAATAGGAACAGGGACAATGTGGATAGACACCATTACCAAAGACAAGACTATAGGTATAACTATAGAAATAATGACTTTGATTATGAACAGTCACAAAATGGAGAAAAATAGAGAATTTCACACTCACCCAAATAGAAATGCACAAAATAAATGGACATCACATTATAGATATGACCAACAAAATACACAGAGAAGAAACCCATATAAAGAATCTACAAATTGGAATATACCCAGAGAACACTACAAAAAAACAAATCCACTGAGAAATGAGAATCAACACAAGGAATATAATTCGAATATACATAATAAATATGGACACCAGTCTAGGGAATGGGTCATAGACGCAATAGATTTAATTCACTAATTGAAGACAATGGTGAGAATAAAATACAAACCATCACACCAAAAGCACATACTTCTATTAGTACTTTTTTAGAAGAAGGCCCAATCCAATCACACGACCCTCCAAAAGGCAAAAGAAGGGTTACAGGAAGTAGAGGAAGGGGAACCAAAAAAAGCCACAAAAAAAATCGAAGTAGAACCAAAGAGAATCTTTAAGCCAACTAAGTTTTAATCAAGAACAAAAATCGGTCCTTGGTAAAGGTTTATCATTTGCCCCTGGAAGTAAAATTTAATACATTTGAGACACTAATAAATGTAAATCAGTTCACCAGAAAATTAGCTCTTAAAAAATATTTCATGAAAAACCCTATAGAAAATAAGATTATGAATGAATCCATGTATATTTTTAAGTCCCTAGAATGTTACATAGATTAGGCTAATATCAATGTATTTAAACATATTTTGAGTGATATGTACTCCTGTGATTAAAGCATACTATTAAACAACAACAAATCTATTACTAACTGCAACAAAATTTAATAAAGATCAAAGTAATAATATTAAAAGGAACAAGGTATTAAGAGAATTACATTTATATATTAGTAGCATGGAAAGAGTTAAGAGAAAGAGGGCGTAAATGAATATGGCTTTAAAAGTTAGGAAATCAATCACATCAGGTATCTTGAGAAAGGCTCTAAGCCGAAACGCATAAAACCTGATAACCACATTCAAGGATTACAAACCACACAGAGGAGGCAAAGACCACACGGAGACCACACACGAAAAACTCCACCGGCTCGCATAAAGACTAAAGAAGCACCTTGGAGCAGAACTGCTACCAAAACAAATAGCAAAGATGCAAAAGAAGGTGGAGCAACAAACACTATGGAAGACGAAAGCCACACACATATAAGTATACATTGATGCAAGTGTGTTTAAAGCCTCTTTTTGCTCAACATGTGCCTTTCACAGAGAAGAACTTTCCTGAAGCATATCAGTCTGATCCTGACTTCACAGTACAGTCCAGCCCCGAAATACCAGGCAATTCCTCTCTGAACGAGAGAAACATCAAAACCCCAGACGTACGTTTCGGCATATTGTGGGCCTCGTCAGTGAGGTGCAGCCATATCCCTCTAGGCACACTGAGCAACGGGTCCATGTCTAGATTTCTGCATCACACTTAGGGAGAAATTAAGATGTTTAGTATAGTATATGTCTAACATAACCAAGATTTAGATTAACAGACACCGGTGTCTATATTATTTATATAGATTATTTTAAACATTGGACTGTTTATTATCCATATGGGTATATATCCATTGGCTGATCAATAAATTGTTTTTATTTAACGGTTTTTGGTCATCGTAACTTAATCACAACATTGATAAACATATTTTACAGCCAGTTTTGTTCAATATAACATTCAGGCCACTACAGTCCCTAGAACCTCTTTTGATTCACTATTTTATTATATCTGTAGGAGTAAATAATACTTATAATTTTTTCATTTATAACTAGAAATTGGGGGAATAACAATTTTATATTGTGCCACCATATCTTTACATTTAGCATATAAACGTTTTTTTGGGAAAAAGCTTTAAAGGTGATCGAAATTCCCACTCAGACCAGACCGTTATATACCTCCCATTTTTCTGTAAGAAATTTTCTGTACCCATAGAACAGTTAATTTTTTAAAGGGATAATGTGCTCAGGCAAACAGCTGATACTTTTTTTTTTCATTCAAAATAACTGCAGGAACAATTCTTCTACCCCCACTGCCATTACCTCTTTATTACATAGCTTTTCAATAGCAAATACTGCAGTATTGACAAGACCAGTATAGGTGGCCGTTTCCACAGGCAAAATCAGCTCATTAAAATGATTGCCCCCCTTTTCAAGCTAAAGATCACCAATGGTTAGTTGTCCAGGTTACAATCCATGCTAAATTAAAAAAAGCAAACTAGACACTAAACAGATTTGTTTCATGTCCTTGCTGCCTTAGATTGAACCTGCCCTGGTTTACACAACTTTGCATCATGTGAGAGTCAGATAAATGCTTTCTATACACTGTGCCAAATTGCATGCTTAATAACTGTATTAAAATAACATATTGTTATGCTTTACAATAAAAAAAATAATAATTACTGTACAATAAGGTCTTTCACAATGGTGAAACATATGCAAAGAGGTGGTGGGGTAGTGAGTGTGGTTTGAGCAGGTGATGGGTGGGATCAGTGGAGAGTAACATTTTTGCCTGTCTAGTAGCTTAGGTCTTGAATTGTTGAGTCCTGATAAAGCTATACTGTATATAGTGCTATGAAATAATACAGAAATAATATCAAACATAAAAGTTAAAGAACATTTAGGTAATGGGGATCCTAACATGGTGACGTTTGAAATAACCTACAAGCAGGATTACAAGAGTTCAACCAAAACTTTTAATTTTAAGAACTCAAAATTTAATGATTTAAATAAGCTGTTAAAAAACGTAAATTGGGACAAATTTATTCTTAAATAAAAACACATACCACATGGTTCTAAAAGTAAAAGAAAAAGCATAGTCCATTTAAGTTGTTTTAAAAAAAAGTACAGACTCATCATTCCAAATATATGAGGAATGTAATAAAGCATGCAAAAAAAAAAAGCAATCAAATTAGCCGAAATTTAAAATAAAATTAATTGCAAAGGATGCTAAGACAAACTTGAAAAAAAATATCTAAGAAGGAAAATATAGGTATATTAAAATTTGAGAAGGGTAGTATGATTAACCATGACCTGGTAGAAGGCTGAGGTACTAAACCGGTTCTTTTCTTCAGTATATACGAGAGGAACCAATAGGAGATTTATTGAAACAAACTTGAGCCTACAAGCCCGTACCAGTAACTCTAGAGGATATTGGGAATAAAAGGGATAATATTTAAGTAAATAAATTTCCAGATCAAAATAGAATACACCCAAGGGTTCTAAGGGAACTTAGCACTGTTATAGCCAAACCTCTGCTATTAAGTTTTCAAAATTCTTTTTCCTCAGGCATAGTACCCCATGACTGGTGTAAAGTTGATGTGGCTCCACTTTTTAAAAAGGGAAGCAGGGTTGATCCAGGAAGCTATAGACCAGTAAGCCTGGCCTCCGTAGTGGTGAAGATAATGGAAGGGATTATATTCAATAGTATATTCAGGAAAACAAGATTATGGGTTCAAATCAGCATGGTTTTATGAGTAATAGATGTCAAACAAATCTAATTGGATTATATGAGGAAGTAAGCAAAAAGATAGATACAGGTAAATGATTTGATATGATTTATTTTGCTTAGGCTCTTGATACAGTGCCAGATAAGAGATCAGTGTACAAAATTAAGGGACTCTGAATAGCTGAAAATGTTAGCTCATTGATAAATAGCTGGATAAAAGACAGGGAGCAAAATGTTGTAATTAGTGGTGTTCCTAGTATTGCCAGGTGTCCTCCACAAAAATACTCAACACCCAAGAAAAAACTGTGGGGGGGAGTTTGAGGTGACAAAATATTATATATATATATATATATATATATATATATATATATATATATATATATATATATATATATATATATATATATATATATATATATATACGTCATTGTGTACTTGACTAGGTCGGTCAGTCACCAGGTCTGATGTAATCTTACCTAGTCAGTGTCGCACACAGTGAAGTGACAAATTGCTGCTGACTCAGTGAACGGCATGC
Source organism: Bombina bombina (assembly GCF_027579735.1). Taxonomy (NCBI): domain Eukaryota; kingdom Metazoa; phylum Chordata; class Amphibia; order Anura; family Bombinatoridae; genus Bombina; species Bombina bombina. The sequence continues at coordinate 117,188,728 of NC_069510.1, read as the reverse complement.
AGACTCAGAAGCACTCAGCAGCCAGCTAACAGCGCAGCCCGTGGGTCTTCTCACTGATAGGTCATGTGCGCCGGGTGATCACGTGACGTACGTCCGACAGACTCTGTCAGTGCAAGCTGTGTGGTTGTGCCCACCAGGAGTTCGGCTCCAGCTGAGGTAATAGCAGCCAACTAACAGGCTAGATTGGGTGCCAGACTGCTGGTTGGGAGTGGGACACAGGCTGGTAGTGGAACTCTGGGAGGGAACTTGTTATCGGAGGCGGAGCCGATCATCATGAATAAAATAAAAAAATTGAAAGTACAGACAGTGTGATTGTCTTAGAGAGGCTTGTCCGTGTTTTTTTTTGTATTCGTATTACCGGGCAGCAACTGAAAATACTGCACTGTCCGGTCAAATACCGGACACCTGGTAACCCTAGGTGTGCCCCAGGGTTTGGTGCCAGACCCTGTTCTGTTTAATCTTTTTATAAATGACTTGGAGGAATGATTAAAAAACATCTCTATTTTTGCAGATGATACAAAGCTGTGTAAGGTCATTAGGTCAGTGCAGGATGCAATTGCTTTGCAAGGGGATTTACCAAAATTGGAGGAATGGGCTGGTAAATGGCAAATTTAATTTTAATATTGGTAAATGTAAGGTTCTACATTTTGGATGTAAATATTTTCATGCTACTTATTATTTAAATGAGACTAGACTAGGAAAAACCAGAGGGGGAGGATTTAGGTGTACTTATAGAAAAAAAGCTAAAAATGTGTGTGCAAAGGTAGTGAGCGGGTTCTAGACACTTTGTGGTCTATACAGCAAGACTGCTTTACCATTGTAAAACAGAAATTAAACAATTTTAAACATTTTATGCCCTTTTAATGTGTTTCATTTTACCTCCTGGAGTGTATTAAATTACCTTCAAATAGCTCCTTTGCCTTATTTACCTATTTTATCATGTGAAATAGCTTTTTTTGCATGTTGAAACCGCCACCTACACAAAAATATCAATACTGCAGTATTCTCTATAGTAAAGCTATGTAAACAAGAGGCAGCAGCAAAAAACAACCTCTAATTTGGACTGGGAGAGTACAGCTCATTTGAACGGGTGTTCCTGCAGCAGGTTAGAATACAATGAACTCATATCAGATGCTTGCCTGTGCACATTATCCCTTTATTTTTCTACAATGAAAATAGACTATCTCTAGATCACTTTTTATCTGATTTATATTAAATGCTGTTTGCCCCAGTACACAGGATATAATCCAATATATACCCAGTTAGCAGGTTAAAAGGATGTTCTAGTGTAAAAATAGAATACTCTACTTCATCAAAGCCTTTTCTAGACTTCTCTTTTCTTACTATCAGGTCTATTAAACATCAGAAGTAAAGCGCGTAGTAAGGGTTTATATAGATGTTTTTTTAAAGGGACGTTAAACACTTTGAGATTGCAAAATAAAATTACAATTAATTATACGTAGTAAAAAAAAAAACTTTGCAATATATACTTTTTTTATTTATTTTGTTCCCTGTTCCTGTAATACAGCTATGAAATTTGTGGGCTTTATAGTTTCTATAAAATAATGGGCTGCCATCTTGAAACCTAGGTTTCAAATAATTACAGGCATGTTACAATTAGGTATTTTCAAACATGCAGTCAATAGACTGGCAAACAATTGTAGCATATCTTCCAATAATATAAACACAATTATTTAATTGCCAATGTTCAATGGTAGGCTTGACTTCTAATACAAACAAAAAGATACCTGAAATTCTTGTAAAACAAAAGAAAAATAACAATACCTTGTATTTTCTTTATAGCAAGAAAATAAGTTCCACAAATGCTAACATGTAGAATAACATCCGATTAGGATATCAACACCTGCCTTATTGCCAAATAAAATGTGCAACAATGTGGGGAAAGCTATTAACTGTGTCTCAATATAAACTAAAACTCAGTCAGGAAACCTGTTATGGGGGTTCTGCTGTATTTCACATCTTGTAGCAGATCTGGGTTATAATTGTGGAGCAACTCTGAATATATGTTTAAGCGTTTTGTTCTTGGAAAATTCAGATTCATACAGTTTGTAAAAAATATTTTTAATTCTGATCTCTTTTTTTTTTTTACTGCACAGTCTTTAGTTTTTTATGTATTTATTTATTTATATATATATATATATATATATATATATATATATATATATATATATATATATATATATATATATATATATATATATATATATATATAATTTTCACTCGCCCACGCACCCTGGGTGAGTAGAAATTGAACTGGGGTGAGTAGAGAGGGAGATAAATGTTATCTATACAATGTGCCAAAAGACAAGCATATGTATATGTTTGTAATAATTGTATTAACATGAATAAATGTGTTAAGGTTTAAAGTAAAAAAAATATGAAAAATTACTGCGCAATAAGGTGCTTTTACAATGGCTAAACATGTATGGGGGAGTGGTTAGTGGGTGTTGTAGCCTAGCTTGTAACTTAGGAGTAAATATTTTGAGCATATATCTATATCCATATCTGTATTGTATTGTATGTATATGTGTGTCTTGTTACATCTATCTATAAATGTAAAAACATGCAGCATCATTCAAATAATTTTATATGTGTGTGTGTGTATATGTAAAAGGATCGCTGAGTCAAAACAGTATTTTTGAAGCAAAAAAACTGAGAATTTGCATATCTTACCCACAATTCTCTTGTGCATTGGAAACATTGTATATTAAGAATTTCTGGGGAAAAGCAAGCGGGGATACTTGCCTAGATGTACTAATTTCCTATGCAAATATTTACATTGATTTAATTTTGAGACATGGAGGATTTTAATTTCAGTTTTTTATCTCCCCCCATAATTTTAATTCATTTTGGTTTAACCATGAAAATAGCTTTATCAATGCAGCAACCAGAAATCTATCTCCTACTGATGAGTTCCAAAAAGAACGAAACAGGCTTATCTAGTGAGTGATTTCTGGTTTGCTGTCATAATCCTGTTAAAATGGATCGCTGTGTCAAAACAGTATTTTTGAAGCAAAAAAACTGAGAATTTGCATATCTAATTTGCATATCTTACCCACAATTCTCTTGTGCATTGGAAACATTGTATATTAAGAATTTCTGGGGAAAAGCAAGCGTGGATACTTGCCTAGATGTGATGTACTAATTTCCTATGCAAATATTTACATTGATTTATATATAAATATATATGTGTGTGTGTGAGAATATATATATATATATATATATATATATATATATATATATGTGTGTGTGTGTGTGTGTATGTGTATATATATATATATATATATGTGTATATATGTATATATATATATATATATGTATATATATATATGTATATATATATATATATATGTGTATATATGTGTGTGTATATATATATATATATATATATATATATATATATATATATATATATATATATATATATATATATATATATATATATACGTTGATTGGAGTAGCCGTGTTAGTCCAGAGATTTAGATATCAAAATAACAAGAGTATTGCATTGAGCAATGATACTTTTTTTTTATTGGACTAACTATACATTTATAAGTTGACAAGCTTTCGGAAGAGTTCCTTCCTTTATCAAGTCTGAAGCAATACTGACCAATTCAATGG